>NW_026061970.1:0-265000 GCF_023897955.1 Schistocerca gregaria
ACACACGCGAGACAGATCTCTCATGCTCTCTCTCGCTCTCTCTTGCTCTCTCTCGCTCTCTCTTGCTCTCTCTCGCTCTCTCTTGCTCTCTCTCGCTCTCTCTTGTCTCTCTCGCTCTCTCTTGCTCTCTCTCGCTCTCTCTTGCTCTCTCTCGCTCTCTCTTGCTCTCTCTCGCTCTCTCTTGCTCTCTCTCGCTCTCTCTCGCTCTCTCTCGCTCTCTCGCTCTCTCTCTTGCTCTCTCTCGCTCTCTCTTGCTCTCTCTCGCTCTCTTGCTCTCTCTCGCTCTCTCTCGCTCTCTCGCTCTCTCTCGCTCTCTCTCGCTCTCTCTCTCGCTCTCTCTCGCTCTCTCTCGCTCTCTCGCTCTCTCTCGCTCTCTCTCGCTCTCTCTCGCTCTCGCTCTCTCTCGCTCTCTCTCGCTCTCTCGCTCTCGCTCTCTCTCGCTCTCTCTCGCTCTCTCTGCTCTCTCTCGCTCTCTCTCTCTCTCTCTCGCTCTCTTCGCTCTCTCGCTCTCTCTCTCGCTCTCTCTCGCTCTCTCGCTCTCTCTCGCTCTCTCGCTCTCTCTCGCTCTCTCTCGCTCTCTCTCGCTCTCTCTCGCTCTCTCTCGCTCTCTCTCGCTCTCTCTCGCTCTCTCTCGCTCTCTCTCGCTCTCTCTCGCTCTCTCTCGCTCTCTCTCGCTCTCTCTCGCTCTCTCTCGCTCTCTCTCGCTCTCTCCGCTCTCTCTCGCTCTCTCTCGCTCTCTCTCGCTCTCTCTCTCGCTCTCCTCTCGCTCTCTCTCGCTCTCTCTCGCTCTCTCTCGCTCTCTCTCGCTCTCTCTCGCTCTCTCTCGCTCTCTCTCGCTCTCTCTCGCTCTCTCTCGCTCTCTCTCGCTTCTCTCGCTCTCTCTCGCTCTCTCGCTCTCTCTCGCTCTCTCTCGCTCTCTCTCGCTCTCTCTCGCTCTCTCTGCTCTCTCTCGCTCTCTCTCGCTCTCTCTCGCTCTCTCTCGCTCTCTCTCGCTCTCTCTCGCTCTCTCTCGCTCTCTCTCGCTCTCTCTCGCTCTCTCTCGCTCTCTCTCGCTCTCTCTCGCTCTCTCTCGCTCTCATCTCGCTCTCTCTCGCTCTCTCTCAGCTCTCTTCGCTCTCTCTTGCTCTCTCTTGCTCTCTCTTGCTCTCTCTCGCTCTCTCTTGCTCTCTCTTGCTCTCTCTTGCTCTCTCTTGCTCTCTCTTGCTCTCTCTTGCTCTCTCTTGCTCTCTCTCTCTCTCTCTCCATGTAAAGCTTTTAGTGTTACAGGAGGGAGTTCTGTGCGTAGCAACAAAAAATTTTCGACCTTTTGCCAAACACCATAAAATGTCTTAACAGGTAGGAAATCAAGTTTTAAATGTAATATAAAAACTTTTCTCTTGTGCAACTCCTATTTCATTGATGAGTTTCTTTTTAAGGAATTGGTAAACTGCAAAAAAAAAAAAAATGTTTTGCGTGTAGTGGCATGAGTAGGACTAAGTCTACATTAATGTTAACACTAACAATGTATATCTGTAAACTGATATTATTGTGATAAAAGAATAGTTCAAATGATTTATAGAACATGTGCCCAAGTAACTTTATTTTAAAAAATACTATAGTTTGAAGTATTTTTGTGGGGGCACAAATTAGGTCTGGATCATGATGTTGTAGGCTGAAGAAGCTGTCTATGGTTAATTTGCAAGCAACCAGAATTACTGTGTGCACTTTTTTGTAAGTATTTCTTGGATCTGACAATAAATCACTAACTCTACAATTTTTTTTTTTTTTAAATAGGCATAAAGTTCGTGAGTTAATAGACTTTATTCAGGATGATGACAAACTGCGTGAAGAGAGGAAAAAAGCCAAGAAAAATAAAGATAAATATGTGGGCATGTCAAGTGATGCCATGGGCATGAGGTTTGGTAAGTATGTTGAAACTGACGTGAATGTAAATGTTTTTACATGCATTAAGGTTGTTGATTTGTAATTTTGCTACTCAGGAAGTAGTGGCTGGGATGATACACCTCGATGGAAAAAAGAAGACCTTGACTGGGATTCAGGTGGAAATGCAAGATCACGACACCGGAGCTTTGAAGACTCTAATAACAGGTATGGAATTGTACTCGCTGATTGTGGGATATTACTATTATCTTGTAGGAGTAAAATAGTGTTCTGTGGCTCACTGGTTAATTGTCTGATTAGTCACTTCACTGTGTTTGTTTGGATTCGTGATGGTCCCAGTGATTTGCTGGTTGTTAATGCTTTTTACCTGTTGAAGCATATGCATGTACAAGAACTGCCATAATCCAAAATCAGTGCTAAATGAGGATACATTACATGTCCCCGTTCCATCAAACAACCTGTAATTTAAAAATGTGGTTGGCTCTATACATTCATTTTTATATACATGTAACTGAAAGATTTTGTTATTAAATTTCAGGTCTCGTGCTTTATTTATTTGCCTTCCACCTTTCTTTTGGTGCCCCCCCCCCCCCCCCCTCTTCTTTTCCTTTTTTTCCCTCGGGGAACAAAATACATTTCAGTGTTTTTCTTGTGATACTTACTTATACACATTACTGATCCCTTCTTCAAATATATATGAACCTCTATTTATGGGAAGGGGAGGAGAGATGCTAAAATATATGTGGTGGAGGTGGCTTTCCAGTGACAATGTTTCTGTGTGGGCATATGGTTCGTTGAAGGTCAAACATGCTTACGTAGGCTGAGTTAGTAGGCAAAAGTTACTTGTCATCTTTTTCCATTAAGTACACAGTACGTTTTGCACTCCATGGTTGTTAGCCTTGCATATAATTATTTGCTCATCTGTTGAATGGTTTCTCATTCTCCATTGTAATTGCATTAGTTATTAAAAGAAGATATAAGAAGATAGAGCACCACTAATGTGTGGCAGAAAAACAATGATGGGTAACTATAGTGTACAGATTGAAGGGTCTTTGGATTTTGCACAGCCCTCTCGTGCTTCACACCACCACCACCACCACCACCACCACCACCACCTCTTGCCTCCTGGAACAGTTATCCAATTGGGACGTAGATTAACAAGTATACAAATTGAATTATACATTTGAATGAACTTTACAGGATCAGGGTCGGAGGATACGATGCCATAGTTATGGCTCTCCGTCTGCTTCTGTCATCTGCCATCTCTCTTCAGCTCACCATGATCACTAGCTTGTCTTAATCGAGCCACCCTCCTGCTTCCTGATGGAATCCTGTTCATTGCAGTTTTGAGCCATCTTGTTTCTTCCATTCTCACTAACGTCCAGCCCATTGAAGTATTTTGCCTTTTGTCACGCCAATCATATTGGGCTCCTTATATAACTCTTCTAGTTCTGTGTTGTTGTGCTTTCCCCTTTCTCTTGTTGGATCCTGTAGTTGGACCCAAGATTGGTCCATATACAGAGCTACTATAAATGATTCATTTGTTTTCAAAACTATATATTTTCTGAAGTATTACATTTACAAATATGAGTGATGAATGAATACAACTGTAAACTCACCAGATTTGCATTTCGCACTTTACAGATGTTCTAAGTATGCCCTTCTGGTCACACGACATGCTTCCAAACAGTACTAAAGTTTGTTCCGTACCTTGTGTGTCAACATTCTGTCAGTGATTGATGTGTTCCATGACCTATTCCGACATTCTTCGCAGTGGTGATTCATAAACACCATCCTAAGAGTGCCTCTAAAGCAAAAAGTCGCGAAGTGTTTGGTCAGGTGATCTTTGGTGGCCAATGGAACAAAGCCACATCTTCTTCACCATCTACACCCAGTCCAGTGATGTGGAAGGTGAATACCCATGCTCTATCTTGTTGTAAGGTGAAATCCTCAAATTGAGCACTCAGTTAGGGAAAAAACCGCAACTGCAACATATCAAGGGAAGAGGTACCCATCACAGTCTTCTCACTGTAGAAAACATGGCCCATACAGCGTTGTCTGTGACACTGAAAACATTAACCTACAGCAAATCTTGTTCATGTGCCATAATTTCATGAAGCCTTTCAATGCCCCACACCATCACATTCTGGTAATAACAGTTCCAGGTAAATGGAAGCTTCCAGAATGAATTTTCATTCTGTAGTGCAGTGTGTGGTGGTATGAAACTTTCTGGCAGATGAAAAGTGTGCCAGACTGAGACTCGAACTAGGGGCTTTTGTCTTTCTTTGGCTTGTGTTCTGCCAACTGAGCTACCCAAGATGACTGATGACCCACCCTCAGAGCTTCACTTCTGCCAGTACCTCATCTCCTACTTTCCAGACTTCAGGGAAATTCTCCTGCAAAACTTGCATGACTTAGCTACACCCTGGGGAAGGTTTCCAGAATGAATTTTCACTTTGCAGTGGAGTATGCACTGATAGGAAACTTCATGGCAGATTAAAACTGTGTTTTGGACCGAAACTTGAACTCGTGACCTTTGCCCTTCACAGGCAAGTGCTCTGTGCTATGCAAGCATTCTGGAGACATTCCCCAGGCTATGACAAAGTCATGTCTCTGCCATAAACTTTCCTCCATGAGTCCCAGACCTGGAAGTTCCTCAGGAGAACTTTTTTAATGTTTGGAAGATAGGAGATGAGGTACTGGTGGAAGTAAAGCTGTGAGGATGGGTCTTGCTCGAGTAGCTCAGTCAGTCGAGCACTTGACTGTGTAAGGCAAAGCTCATGAGTTCATGAATCTGTCAGGCACGCAGTTTTAACCTGCCAGCAAGTTTCAAATAGAAGCTTGCTTAGTTGCTAAATATCAGGTTGGAGGCAAAATGTTCTTGCTAAAGTGCTTCCTTCATTGTGATGCAAAATTGAGGGTACTGGTCATTATCTTCCAGTTTTAATTATTGCATGGGCTGCAGACTGTACAGTTTGAAATGTAACTGTCATCACAAAATCGTCACAGTTTGCTGCAGTATTCTATGTTCTTTGCTTATGCAGACCTTCAATTTTATTGACCTGCATTTTTTTTTCCACAGTTGAATTTGTACGTGTAATATTTTGGAAAATATAACTCTGAAAATGAGTGCGCTGTTTATAGTAACTATCTGTTTTCCCAAAGAACTTTCTCTAACGTATAATCAGTCAGTTAAGGTCTTGAGAGTCATATAGTACCACTGGCATTATTATTAATTCAGTATTTTGTTATTGAGATAAGCTTCTAGATTTTAAAACAGGATGTAGGGAGTAAGAGTCTTGCTGTTATATCTGCTTTAGTAGATGTTACTTAAGTAAATATTGATCCAAGATATTTGAACTCTTTCACATACTTCTACCTGGTGCAGTTCACTGTAGATCTTGCGCATTATTGCACTTTCTTCCTGTACTGACGTACTTGCTCGTTTCACTACTAATTTGTAGCCTGTACCTCAATGCCACTAATTCCGTGTTCTGAATACTTTTCACTTCATCTTTGTGTGTGTGTGTGTGTGTGTGTGTGTGTGTGTGTGTGTGTGTGTGTGTGTGTGTGTGTGTGCGTGTGCTGTACAGGAATAGTCATTTGCATAGAACTCAGGTAATGTTGTCATTTTCAATATGATCACCCTGAAAGTTCTTTGTGAAACTTTCGCATTACCTTTTCGAGTGTCAGACTGAAAAGGCCAGGTGATAATTTGTCTGTCTGTCTTCATCCTGTTTCTACGTGGAAACTTTGCCATTAGCCCTAGCTTTCATGTCATTTAGGCATGTTTGTAAAAGTCTAACCAATTTCTGCCAAATGTAAAGATAGCAGGAAGTGAACCCCCCTACCACAGAAAGCAGTTAAGGTGGCATTTAGTGATGTGGTCCGGGTAGATGCCTGGTGCGCACACATACGCTGCCCCCCACCCCCCACCCCCAATTCCTGTGACACACGTTGAATAGCTGCATAGTGGTAAGTGATAAGTCAGTATCCTTAAATCATTGTTTTGTAATGTCACACACTTTATAATCCATGTCAAACCTCTGAATGTTAGTGAAGAATGATCATTAATAACAAAATTATTATTGAACGTTTTAAACAGATTGCTTGTGTTTCTTGATGATAAATTTATTCTTAAACTGTTTCCAGTGAGAAAACAAAAAAAGCTTTGTCAGATGTAGTGACATTTGAGACAGACTATAATTTTCTGTTCTGCTCCTTTCTCTATCTACTTTTGTATGGCTGCACTGCTATCAAGATAAAATGATAAGACTAACACAAAAAGAATTTAATAACAAAGAATCAGTGTCACCTTGAAGCTTATCGTCTGGATCGAGCAGTACTATGTAATAACCTGAGGTCTATCGAGATGCTTGGTGCTATCAACCTTGTGGCACAGCAAAGAACACTGGACTATGTGTTATTCAGGTTAGAGGGAACTTGGCTAATTGTAGAAACAAACAACGAATTTGTTCCAGAGTTTGTTTGAGGAGGAGTGAATTCTCACCTCCGGCAAGATAAAAATAATCATACTAATCCTTTATTGTGGTGTTGAAGTTTAAGAGGAACTGGTGAATAGGCAGAAGTTGCTGTAAAAATTCTGGGCTCACCAATTAGAGCTGCTGCTGCAGTGAGTTCCTTCAGCACTTTTGGATGACCAACAGGTGACACTAGTACTAGTAATTATTAGTCCAGGACAGTTTGGTAAGCTGTTGCCAACCTCCAACCAGGACTGGTTTTCTGTTTGGGTTTCTCTTACCTTAGTCTTTCGGCTAATCCCTGTCAGCAAGAAAGCGGATCAACGCTTAGTGCTGTTCACTCTCTATGACACAGGATCAACATAGAGCATATGTGGTTGGTGCTTACTACATGTAGCTGCACAATGTGCTACTCTTCCAGTCCCCCTTATCCTGCCACCTCAATCTGTAACAACTTACTCGAATCCATCTATATATTCACAGATAATACTGGTGGTTGGTGCTTACTACATGTAGCTGCACCATGTGCTACTCTTCCACTCCCCCTGATCCTGCCACCTCAATCTGTAACAACTTACTCGAATCCATCTATATATTCATAGTTAATCCTGTTTGAGGAGCAAGCGCTATCCACCATCTGCGACCTCTTTGGTAACTGAGATACACCCCGAACTAAGGAATATATGTTTAAATAACTATTTATCATATTTTTATTGAGTATTGTAACAAATGGTAGTGTTCTGAAGGGTCTAAGCTGATTGCCTTCCTACATTCACTGATTGTCTTCTCAAGTTACTTAACTGAAAAATGCATTATTTAGGATAAAATAATTTTGGGAATTGATCTGTGTCATTGTAAATTGCTGAGGTTTCAATCAATTTTCCACAGTCCTAGGGCAGCAGCAAACTGATCAAAACATCAGCAAATTAGTTCTTTTAGCAGTTAACAGTGACATGGCCCAGTACCCAAGATTATTTTATCCAAAATGATACAGGCCATGGAAGCCTACAAATTTAAATTCATTATTATTATTGTAGCACTAAAAGAGAGCTTGGGACTTCAGAGAATATGAAATGTAAGAGCACAGCAAAGTTGCTCATCTTCACTGCCTCTACGATTATTATTATTATTATTATTATTATTATTATTATTATTTTAAGGTATTGTAGCACAGGTACCAAGCAGAGAAGAAAGTCCAGTACATCCAAAGTCCCATTCTTCACTCAAAAGCTAGGGACAGGAGATGTCATTGTGTAGGATACAAGGGTAGATGCAGATTTGAGAAATTGAGACTGAAAATACAGTCACTAACAAAAATTGGAATTGGGGGCTGGGGGGGGGGGGGGGGGGAGGGGGTGATTGATTGCTGTGACCTAGCCATTGCATCAGTGTATTATGAACCAGTGGAAGATAAATGGCTCAGTGGGAGGTACATCAATATGTAGTGGCTGAAATTAACACAACCCTGAATGCTTCCTGGTAAGATAATGTCTGTAATCCACATCTGGAGAGAACTTAGCCCTGTGGTACATGGATTGTTGAGTATTCAAAATTATGAAATTTTACATTGCTAGTGACATTCTGATTATTTGCTTATTGGAGTAATAAAGAATCTACCCTCCAGGTGGCAGCAAGAGAACACACATATAAAGGTATTTAAGATTTTCAGGCTTTCAGAGCCAGTGGCTTCTCTGCTGGCAGACGGGTTGAAGGGAAAGGAAGATGGGTGAAGGAAAAGGACTGGCGAGGTTTAAAAGTGGTGAGAGTTAACAAAAAGTTGACCAGAACCCTGGGTCAGGGGAGACTTACCAAATGGGGTGAGAAGGAAAGACTGCTTTTCATCTTCATTGATATACTAATTATTTTGTCACATTTTAACCAGCTATATTAAATGTTATAACATGTGAGCAATAGTTAGGTTACTAAATGCCTTTTTGTGTAGTTTTTGTTAATAGTGAGGCAGTTGTGATAAAAATTTTCAGTAATTTGGGTTTACATGTGGCATATTCCTGCATTGCATAGGCAAAGACTTCAGTGATCACTATTATTAGCTACTTGACATCCACCAGTGGATGAAAGCATGCTTCTGAGGGTGGCCATGCATTACTGCCTGCAGCTGCATATGTCTTTGTTGCTTTTTATTGCTTTTTGAATATCATATGCCCACCCTCCATCAGGTCATCATTTTGGTCTTTTCTTTCTCTTGTGATCCAACAAATAATTCCCTTAGTCCATCTATTCACCTGGCATCTTGTCCCACCATTCCAATTTAATTTTCACCAATGTTATAGTTGCATGTTGATCTTTAGTATGTTGCTGGACCCATTTGTTTGCTTTTCTCTCTCTCCAATTTTTTTCCAACATGCATCTTTTCTTTGCTCACAGAGCTTCTCTTGATTTAGATAGTTTCAACATTGAAGGTCCAGATCTCACTGCTGTAAGTAAAAACTGGCAATACACAGTGATTGTAAACTTTTCTTTTCAGACCAATAAGAAGTTTGATTTTGAAAAGCTCATTGTTCATTAGAAGCAACCAGAGAAATTTTTACTCTTTAATTTGTTTTTTGCTATCCATGGAGTCATTGCCTTAATCTTCCATAAATAAAAAAAAAAGTCTTATGACTTTATCAGTTTATACTATGTTCTGGTAAATACGTTGATTATAAATTTAGTCCTATTTTAATTAATTTTGTAGCCCATTTCCACATATGCCCTATCAAGTTCTCCCATTTGTTACCCGTACTAGAGGCAAACAGTACAGTATCATCACCAAAACAAAAGTGGTTTATTTATGTTGCCTTAAAATATATTCCTTCTTCATTTTACCGTTTTAAGGACCTGAAACTTTCTTTAAAACTACTGATGATAGTTTTGGTGATTCAAACTTTTGCATATGACTTCTTTCATTTCTGAATTTCTGTCCTGAGGGAGCCCCATTTGGAGTAGGCAGCATCATGGCATATGCGGTGTCAGGTAAAGACCATAGTTGTCAGCTGGTGGTTGGAAGGATTGCCAGACAGTCCTTTCAGACTAAGAACAGTTCATTTCAGATTATTGTGACCACATGTACAGTCCATAAATTAAGAGCGTGATCGGCATTACGCACATATGGTAAAAGATATTACAGGCCGATGAAGGTAACCTTTGTCCTCTATGCAACATCCATAGAGAATTAGCTTACTTTTAATTCTTGACTGAGATACACAAGAAGAAACATGAGTACAGTTTATACATTGCATTTATCAAAGATGTTTGATGCCGACTGCCAAATGTTGGTTCAACAACAAAAATGAAGGTTGGATACTGCAGGAAAACAATGATACATAGCACTGAAGCAGGCATTGCAGCGACCGGAATAGGGATAAAAGTGTGCAGGTACTGGATTGGTCTTCACAGTCAGCTGATGCTAATCCTGTTAAAAATGTATTGTCTTACATCAAAAAGAAGTTGCAAGGTAAAATGATCTCCACTTTGAAACAGCTGTTGACACAAATTCAATGCATTTAGAGGTGTCTTTCGCAGAAATATGCGGAAAACTTAGTTTCAAGCATGCATTGGAGGTGACAAGCAATTGCCAACACTTCGGGTGACTGGACATATTAATTGTAATTGCATTTTCTTTTGTTCATATATTATCTATGTACAAGGTTTGTTCAAAAAAATTCTGGAACTTTGTGTACAAAATTTTTCTGCACTTACCTTTTACTTATTATGCATGGTCTCCTTCCAATGCTCTCCTCCACAATTGATACACCACTCCCAACACTGTTTCCTTTTCTTTTGTTGCAAATTTCCACCCTTTCAGTGGGGTTCTGCAGGTCTGAAGAGTATGGAGGATGAAGCAGCACAGTGGGTTTCCCCCCCCCCAATCGTCTCACACCAACAGGGATGAATGTGCGGGTGTGTTATTGTGATGCAAGAGCCATTTCAGGCCATTTCTTTCTCACATTTGATCGCAGGCATCGCAACACATACTATAGCATTGTCGATTAACAGTTTGTCCCTGTGGCATGAATTTGTGTTGGACTAATTCTAAGAAAATTGTCAGCATGCTTTGACATTTGATCAGATCCGATAAGCTTTTTTTGGTCTTGGAGGATCTTTCCCCACCCGTTGTGAATATTGAACCATCGTCTCAACATCATAACTATAGACCCAAGTCTCATCACCAGTTATGATTCTCTTAAGTGACATCTTGTTCTCATTTGCGTGGTCCAAAAGCTCTTCACAGACTGCAAGGCGATGATCTTTCTCATCTTGACTCGTGAGCTGTGGGACGAACTTGGTGGCAACATGATACATTCCAGAGATGCTGTGTTAGAATTTTATGACATGATCCAACTGAAATGTTACATTCTTCTGCAATCTTTTGGACAGACAGTCTTAGATTGGCATGCACAATTTTGTTGACGTTCATGACATGAGCGTCATCAGTAGATATCTAAGGGCATCCTTAGCCAGGGTCATCTTTAACTTCTGCCCAGCCATTTTTAAACCATGCGAACCATTTGTAACACCAAATATGCCTTAAGCACTCATCGCTGTAGGCTTTCCGAGTCATTTGGTGTGCCTCTGTAAAGGTTTTCTTCAGTTTCACGAAAAATTTAATGGGTGCACATTGCTCCTCTAACTCTGCCATCTCAGAATTTGCAAACTGCGGCACACGATATTCTACTCAATACAGCACTAAACAATAACAGATATAAAACAATGAAACTTCTGGCAGTTTCACCTTGAATACAGATGTGTGCGTGGATGCCAACTGCATTTTGCTCCAACGCACTATTGGTGCGAAATTACAAATGTTCCAGAATTTTTTGAACAGACTTATATATGTTTTAGTTTGTTGTCAAATACATTTTCCCAACCATGGTCATACTTAACTGACTGAACTTAACCTTCTTGGCAATTGCATGGAAGGAATGCAAAACAAGTCCACTTGCAGACACTTTGTCCTGTCAGTTCCTGATTTGAGGAAGGTCCTTTCTCTCTACTAAGCCAATGTACTTTGTGGAGAAACAATTAGGTGACTTTCTCTTTCCTTGGTACATCACTAAGTGTTTCATCTTAATTGAGGTGGCAAATTCTTCCCAGTCTCGGGTGTATTCTGTTGTTCACAACTTGGTGATGTATTTGATACCAAAACACTGTGCAGGATTTAATTTTTCGCTGGGCCTAACACATGATGGATGAACTACTACACAGTCGCTTGGAGAGGTGGTGAGGGATCCACTTCATTTGTTGTGTATGTTACAGTCTGATAACAATGTCGATACTGCAACATTAATGCTCACTTTTGAGGGGGATTCACTTCCAGGAAGGTTAAAATCATGGTTTACCACGGAGATGTGAAGCCATATTTCCCACCTCCATCATGGCGCATCAAATGCCTGATCTTCAGGCACAAGTATTCCCGATGTACCTGCGACCAATTTGTGGAGATGATAGCCACCCACTTCACCAAAATTCACTGTGGGTGCACTACCAACTGTCTGTGCAAATTGTGGGAATGACCAGTTTCCTCCATCCCTGAAGTATGCTCCAGAGTTAAGGAACAACAAATAAAGGAACTGAAGAAGCCATATCACCTCTCATATTTTGAGGCTCGGAAACTAAACATGATCGTTTATACCATCTCTCCATGCTACCGACTTTGCCACTACTGCTGCCAGGTCTTCAGTAGAACCAGGTTCACTTGATTGATTGATTGGTAGCTCCAGTAGTAAATTATACCCGAGGCTGATAGGCACTTCACTCTTGTGCTTGCTTCAGCACCTTCTTCGCGAACCATTTCCAGCTTGTGGCCGGAGAAGCATCCTCCTCCTCCTCCTCCTCCTCCTCCTCCAGTGTTTGCTGACAACAGGAGTCTCTTTCAGTAATCTTCTTCTGTCAAACTTACAGACCAGTGCCTGTTCCTAAATCCACAGTGAATAACCTCTTACAAGTTTCTGGACTGCAAAAAAACAGCAAAACAGTAAAAGAAGAGATCTCAGAGGGTAGCTACTCTGATGACCTCGGAGACACCAGATGTCCCCCTTCTTATTGGACACTGAACTGATGTTTGTTGACATTGTTCCACCCTCACCTGTGATAGACAGTGATCCTGGAGCATGACCCCTCTTCCTGTCCCTTCCTACCTGACCAAAACACACTTAACGTATTTCAGTGGATCAGCAGTGGATTTACTGTCACCTGACAGAACTGCAACAATTAGTTTCTTCCTGTACTGAAACCTGCATTCTGTGTTGGTCTCAGTAAATAAGTTCCACTGACAACCGTTCTCTAATTCTTCAAGGTTCCTATTCATTCTGTCATAACCTTACTGTTCTTGGAAGAGCATCTGGAGAGGTCTTTACATTGATTCATACAGATGTCATCAGTGACTCGATTCCCCTCTGTACCACACAGGAAGCAACAATGAAGCAAGTGTGAATGACCCAAGCGATCACTTTTTGTAATGTTCATTTACTACCAGGCAGATTACTTACACACCTTAAGATGGTCACCTTAACCCAACAGTTTGCAGAACTGAACTACAATAATTTTGAATGTGTTCTATGTCCTCAAAACATCTTCTATGCAGCAAGAAGTTCTCTTTCCTAATACCATTGTTGTATTACACTTTTTGTTCCTGTTGCATGTTCTAGAATTCTGTCTTCTGTAAATTTTAAGATGCATGTCAGCATAGTTAGTTGTTTTGTCCACCAGTCTTGCAGGGAAAACTAAATATGACTGTAAATCTGAATTGTGGTGGTTGTAGTTGATCAGTCAAAGCAATTTTTGTTATGCACTCCAGAATCATGAAATTGGTAAGCTTTCTGGTACTGTTATTTTACAGGTGCTAAACTGCATTCTTCTCTGACCTGGCACTTAAATTATTTAATGTATTTCAGAAATGTCCTGGATTAATTTTCTCCACAATATGTGACAGAACACTTCTCCAGTCACTATGCTTGAAGATGGCTTGCTCCTTGCCTTGCTTTAAAGTGTGGTTTGTTATGTGCATGACATAGTCGAATGAAAACGAGACAGATGAGATGGGGGTGGGGGCTTCGGACAAGTGCTCTGTGGGTTTCTTCCAAACTTTATTACATGTATAGGTGATGGTGATAATGATGGTTGTTGTTCCTGCTACTTCATGTGGCTCTATGGCCTGGTGCAAGTCTTCCTGTTGGATGCCACCTCGGCAACTTACGTGTCTCTAACTTCCCCAGTTATCCAACTGGGTAAAGTGCACCTATACTTTAACTTCACTCTGAACCAGGTATTGTTTCTGGTGACCCTTCAACAAGGTTGAGAAATGAAGGCTAGATTAAAAGGGAGATTGAAAATCCTGTGGGTCAACAGATTTGAACCTGCGACCACTGTTTTCAAGCATGTGCTTTACCAATAGGCATGTATATAAACACCTTATCTACTGGCTCTGACGATTGATTTTGAGTATGAAATTACACAACTTGTGCCATATCTTTTGAGTGCATTGACTTACAAGCTTAAGTTTGTTAGACTGCCGAGGGTCTAAAGCTGCTAGTACAGTATTTGACATAAATATCAGCTTCGTACTCATACCCATTCCTGAGAAAAAGAAGTCTTCAGAGGTGGACAGATGGACAAAAATTGGCAAAAAAAAAAAAAAAAGACGTGATATAATAATTATGAATCATGAATCTTGCCTCAGCTATGCAGAAAGTCACTCCACATGTGCAACCAAAATGGAAGGGTATCTTTTGAGAGGCCAGACAAATGTGTGGTTCCTGAAAATGGGCAGCAGCTGTAGCCTTTACAGTAGTTGCAGGAGCAACAGTCCAGTTGTTTAAATGACATGGCCTTGTAACATCAGCCAGAACTACCATGCTAGTCTGGTATAGTTAGTGGCTGAAAGAAAGGGGAAACTACTGCCATAATTTTTTCCAAGGGCATACAGCTCTACTGTTGGTTAAATATTAGCATCCTCGTGGGTAAAATATTCAAGAGGTAAGGTTGTCCCCCTACCCATTCGGATCTCCAGATAGGGACTGCGTGGGAGTATGTCATCATCAGGAGAAACAAAACGTTATTCTATGGATTGAAGCATGGGATGTTAGATTTCTTAATCACACAGGTACATTTGAAAATTTAAAAAGTGAAATGGATTGGTGAAAGTTCAATATAGTGGGCGTTAGTTAAGTTCGGTGGCAGGAAGAACAGGACTTCCGGTCAGGTGAATACAGGGCTATAAATAGAAAATCAAACGGATAATTCAGGAGTAGGTTTACTAGTGAAAGAGAAAATAGGAATGTGCAGGTATGCAACTATGAACAGGATAGTGAATGCATTATGATAGCCAAGATAGACATGATAGACATGAAGAACCCACCCATCACAGTAGTATACGTTTATGTGCCAACTAGCTCCATAGATGAAGAAAGATTGTAGAAATGTATGACGAGATAAAATAAATTATTGAGATAGTTAAGGAAGGTGAATATTTAATACTGATTGGGGACTGGAATTAGGAAAAGGAAGAGAAGGAAAAAAAATGTAGGTGGAATATGAACTGGAGGAAAGGAATGGAGGAGGAAGCTACCTGGTAGAATTTTGCACAGAGCTTAATTTAATCATTGCCAACATTTGGTTTAAAAATTGTAAAAAGAAGGTTGTATACATGGAATAGACCTGGAGACTTCAGAAGGTTTCAGGTTCATGATATAATGGTAAGACAGAGATTTCAGAACCAGATATTTAATTGCAAGAAATTTACAGGGAAGGATGTGGATGCTGGTTGATTATTGGTTATGAGCTGTAGATTAAAACTGAAGAAATTGCAAGAACTTCGGTATTAAGGAGATAGGACATGACTAGGTTGAAAGAACCAGAGGTGGCCAAGACTTTCAGAGCAGGCACTAGGCGATTGAGTAGAACAGGGGAAAGGAATACAGTAGATGATGAATGGATGGCATTAAGACAGCAGAGGATCAAATAGATAAAAAGATCACACCAAGTAGAAATCCTTGGATAACACAGGAGATATTGAATTTAAGTAAAGAAAGGAGAAAATTTAAAAATGCAACTAATAAATTTGGTGAAAGGGAATGCAAATGTATAAAATGAGACTGATAGGAAATCCAAAATGACTAAGCAGGAATGGCCAGAGAACAATTGTAAGAATGTATATGCATATATCACTGGGGGAAATTAAAGAGACCATTTGGAGAAGAGAGAACCGCCTGTATGAATATCAAGAGTTCAGGTGGAAAACCAATCCTATGCAAAGAAGGGAGAGCAGAAGGGTGGAAGGAGTATATAATGTGTCTATACAAGGGAGATGTACTTTCCAATATCGTGGAAATGTAAGAGGGCATAGATGAAGATGAGCTGGGAGGTATGACACAGCGAGAATAATTTGACAGAGTGCTGACAGACCTAAGTCAAAATGAGACAACATTCCATCAGAATTACTGATAGCGTTCGGAGAGCCAGCCATTACAAAACTCTTCTATCTGGTGGAGGCGAAATACCCTCAGACTTCAAGAAGAATCTGGTAATTCCAATTCCAAAGAAAGCATTTTCTGACAGGTGTGAAAATTACTGAACTTGCAGTTTAATAAGTCATGGCTACAAAATACTAATGCAGTTTCTTCACAGAAGAATGGAAAAACTGGTGGAAGCAGACCTTGATGAAGATCCATTTGGATTCTGTAGAAATGTAGGAATGCATGAGGCAATACTGATGCTACAACTTATCTTAGAAGATAGGTTAAGGAAAAACAAACCAACATTATAGCATTTGTAGACTTGGAGGACACTTTTGACCATGTTGACTAGAATACTCTGAAATTCTGAAGATAACAGGGGTAAAATACAGGGCACAAAAGGCTGTTTACAACTTGTACAGAAACAAAACAGTGGTTGCAAGTGCAACAAGAATAGTAAAAGTATGAAGTAGAGGGGTTATAAAAAGTAGACAGTGGCAAGAAAAGCATCTCTGAAGAAGGAAACTTATTAGCATTCAATGTAGATTTAAGTGTTAGGAATCTTTTTTGAAAGTATTTGTCTGGAGTGTAGCCATGTATGGAAGTGAAAGATGGACGATAATTAGTTTAGACTAAAAGAAAATAGAAGCTTTTCAAATGTGGTGCTACAGAAGAATGTTGGAGATTTGGTGGGTAGATCATGTAACTAATGAGAACCTACAGAATAGAATTGGGAGAAAAGAAATTTGTGGCACAGACTGACTAGAAGAAGGGATTGGTTGATAGGACACATTCCAGGACATCAAGGGATCATGAGTTTAGTATTGCAAATGGAAGTGTGGTGGGTAAAAACAATAGAGGGAGACGAATAGATGAATACAGTAAGCAGATTCAGAAGGATGTAAGTTGCAGCAGTTATTCAGAGACGAAAAGGCTTTAACAAAATAGAGGAACATTGAGAGCTGCAGAAGAAGAAGGTGGTGGTGGTGGTGGTGACAATGATGATACAATTACAAATTAACAATTTTTTGATTTTTTTTTCCTTTACTTGTACTATGATGCCTTGCTTTCTGTTAAATTTTCAAAATTTGCAGGTCAGTGGGAAGCACCTCTAGGTTTTCTGAGTGAATTTGCAACTATCAAAATAGGTGATGTAAATGACCATATCTTTTGACTGCATCGACTTAGAAGCTTAAATTTTATACACCGCAAATTGACTACAGATATTAGTACGCGACACAAATTTCAGTGTGATACCCTCTACTCATTCCGGAAGAAAAAGGGGCATTTAATAGTTCGATGGACGGATGGACAGACAACAAAGTGATCCTGTAAGGGTTCGGTTTTACTGATTGAGGAACTTAACAATAAATCATAAGTAACCTGTTTATTATTTCAGAAGTAAGTATCATAACTGTGAATACATGTATCCCACTGAGAGAAAAGGCGATTAGTGCCTTCATGGAAAAATGTTTGTGGTAGCATGTGGGTGGAACCGTGAGTACTCAGGTGTTGTGCACCTTTTCATGTGAAGCAAATTAACGGCAACATGTGGAGGTTATATCAACTATGCTGCAGAAGTTTTGCTGGGAAGTTCTTACACACACTCCATATAGTGTTGGTATGTCCACATGTGGTTTCCATATTTTTGGTACACTGGAGAAAGACATTTGCGACTGTCAATTTACTTCGCGGCTGTCAATTTACTTCATACACAGAGACGTATGATTGGCTACCGTCATGGTTCCTTACACAACTGCAACATGTTTCTATGAAGGTGTTGACCATCTTGTCTTACTGTGGTATAAATGTATGAACAGTTATGGTTAGTACTTTTGAAGTAATAAACAGATTACTTGCTAATTCCATCTGTCTTATTTTGATTTGGCTGCTCCTTACACTTCTTTACTTACTTTTTTTCCATGAAATTTGAAATACACTAAATCTCTGCACCCCCCCCCCCCCTTTTTTCTGCCATGTTGTACTCATGTCTGCTGTGTTACCCAATTATCAATGTGCAGTCATTTAATATATTAGTCTGCTGCCACCATTACTCCATTTGGTGTGTGCGAGTGTGCTCCTATGCATGATAAATGTAATCTAAAATAATGTAAGTTGTAAAATTGTTTACTATGCTAATTTATATTCAACATTTTAAAGTGATGATGGTGAAAGGGAGGATTCGGATGGTGAAGGTAGACGGACAGGCCGTGAATACCGTGATAAGGACAGTGACAGTCTAGATTCTGGTGACCGTCGGTCCAACAGGCCAGCAAGTTCTCCAACAGCTGGGACACCTGTTCGTTCCAATAAGCCTATTAAGAGGATAGACCTGGGTGCAGCAGCACACTATGGCAAGGATTCAAACTCAGGGGTAAGATTATAACTGTTTATTAACAATATTACTAGCATTGATAAAAATCAAGATAAAATAAGGATGTAAACCACTGAAAACTGTGAGCATATTTTTAAAATAATTAAAATTGTCTGCAAAAGTTCTGTGTTCAAACATAAAAGCCACCTCGTAAAGGAGTGCCTCTGTTAATGGTAAATGACAGTGAAAATAGAATAGTTTTTTAATAACTTTCTGATTAGGATTTACGTGCAAATTGCAGCTGTTTACTTTTTCGCCTATGATAAATGCGCATATTTTAGTAAGCTATTTAGTGAGACAATATTCATTATGACTCTTGTAATAGAAATACACTGACGGGGGAAAAAAATCACAACACCAAGAAGGAGTTGTCCAGTGTAAACAAAAGTTTGTACATTTGCTCCTACATCTGAAGGATGACGCCTACTCAATTTTCGCCCCAGTAGCATGAGTTTTGCTAGTAGTACCACTGTGAGGATACAGATCAGATTTGCTTTAAATACATTCTGTAATGGTCATGAGCATTAGTTACGTTTGAGATTAGACATGGTAAGTTGATGTTAGTAAAGAATGCCTTTAAGATAGCAAACGCACCATTAACACCACCTTGCTGAGTTTGAATGAGGTCATGTAATAGGGCTCAGAGAAGCTTGATCTACCTTCTGCAATATTGCAGAAAGACTTGGTGGGAACAAAGTCACTGTAGATGATTGCTGGCAGCGATAGTCGCAGGAATGTGTGGTCACAAGAACAGGCCTCAGATGGCCACGTGGCATTTCGGAGAGGGAAGACCTTCATATTTGGTACATGACTGGTGCATCGCACTGGATCTGCAGCAGCAATTTGGGTAACAGTTGGCACCACAGTGTCACAAAACACTTACGAATTGATTACTTCAAGAACAGCTCCAAGCCACATGCCCTGTATTGTGCATTCCACTGATTCCAAACCACCGTCATTTGTGACTTCAGTGGTGTCAAGTGAGAGATCATTGGGTTGCCGGGTGAAGGTCTGTCGTGTTTTCCGATGAAATCTGTGTCTGTCTTGGTGCCAGTAAAGGCCATGGATTGGTTATGAGGAGGCCAGTGATTCGACCTGTTGTGCTGCCATTCATGGACACCATTCCAGGGGGTGTTTTTCAACAGGATAACATTTGCCCACATACTGCTGTTGTAACCTGACATGCTCTGTGCCGTGTTGACATGTTGACATGGCTTTTTAGATCAGCAGATATATCTCCAATTGAGGACATGCGGGACATCATTGGATAACAACTCCAGCATCATCCACAACCAGTGTTAACTATTCCTGTATTGACTGACCAAGTGGAATAGCCATGGAACTCCATCCCACGAACAGACGTCTGGCACCTATACAACACAATGTATGCACATCTGCATGCTTGTGTTCAGCTGCTTATTAACGTACCAGCAATTCAATTTCCAAGAGCTTATCTCAGGCTTATATTAACTTGTGATCTCGCAATGTCGATCACTTCAGTAGTTACATAGACAAATTTATTCCTTAAATTTCATTTCTTTATATTAATTACTTTTTGGTGTTGAGATAAGTTTCCTGTCTGTGTGTCAGCTTGTATTAAGTTACATTATCCAACAGTGTTGCTGCTAATGTTTGCGCAGCACTTATTAGTGTTTTTGGTTTAATGAAAGTGTTTGATTAATGTTAACACACCGTACAGGCCAGGCTTGTGATAAATTCTTGTTATCTTTTGGCATCACACTCGGTTACATGTCATGCTTTGTCAAGTTCGCATCTCAAAATATATGTTCTTAAATATTAGTGACCCATCCCCACAAAATGTTTTCAAAACATAAATAATAAGGGCAATGAGTGTTGCATTTGAAAAATTTTCATTCACTTGTTTGACTTTGGTCATTTCAATTTGTACATTTTGTGCAACAAAGTAAATAATGGAAAAAACAGAGTTACTTTGATTAAAGGATTGGAATAGCAGAATCACTACTGCAGAATGTACCAAATCAGATTAAAAAGGACAAGGACAGGTATTGTGTGGAGAGTTACCAGAGACACTGCACGCAAAACATCAGGCCCATTTTCCTAAGCATATTGACCCAACAGCATCAGAGCGAAGGCCATCAAGACTGTGTAAAGTCAGCATGAAAAATAAAAAAAAAAACATAGTGAAACAATGTGGGGGAAAAAAAGAGATGAAAGTTCCATGATGTGTACCCATCTGTTTCAAATGATACCACTTTCTAGAAGGTTAGTGATTTATGTTGTTACTTTTTGTAAGTGTGTTAATTATGTGTATTGTGAATGTATTCAGAAATTGGAGATAAGTGGTATGTATTTACATTATATTGTATTGATTCATAGTATTTCTTTTGTGGTATTTCTAACCCATTTACTACATGGGGCTGCAATTACTTATCAAATGTTACTGTTCTTGTGGTCTTCAATCCAAAGACTGCTTTTATGCAGTTCTCCACACTACTATGACCTGTGCAATACTATTCATCTCCAAGTAACTACTGCAGCGTACATTCTTCTGAATCTGCTTACTGTATTTATCTCTTGGCCTTCCTCTATCACTTTTACTCCCCACACTTCTGTCCTGTGCTGAATTGGTGATCCCTTGATGCCTCAGAATGTGTGCAACCAACTGATCCGTTCTTCTATTCGGGTTGTGCCACAAATTTCTCTTCTCCCCAATTCTGTTCAGTGCTGCTTCATTAGGTACATGTCTCTTAATCTTAAGCATTCTTCAGTTGCACCACATTTCCAAAGCTTGTATTCTCTTCTTGTCTAAACTGTATATTGTCTAACTTTCATTTCCTTACATGGCTACACTCCATACCAATATTTTCAGAAAACACTTGCAGACACAAATAACAAAACTCATCTACTACTTTAAGTGTCGCATTTCATAATCTAATTCCCTCAGCATCACCTGATTTAATTCGGCTACATTCGATTAGCCTTGTTTTGCATTTGTTGATGTTTATCTTTTAAACTCCTTTCAAGGCATTGTCCATTCATTCAGATGCTCTTCCAAATTCTTTGCCGTCTCTGACAGGGTTACAGTGGTTGCTCCCTGGACTTTAATTCCTACTCCAAATTTTTCTTTCATTTTCTTTACTGCTTGCTCAATATAGAGACTGAATAATAATGTGGAAGGGATACAATCCGGTTTTACTCCCTTCTCCACCACTGCTTCCATTTCATGCCCCTTGACTCTTATAACTGCCACCTGGTTTCTGTGCAAACTGTAAACAGCCTTGGTTCCCTATATTTTACCCCTGCCCTCTTTATAATTTGAAATATATATTCCAGTCGATATTGTCAAAATGTTTCTCTAATTCTACAAATGCTATAAATGAAGGTTTGTTTTTTCCTTAAACTATCTCTATTGAGAAGTAATAGGGTCAGTTTTGCGTAATGTGTCTTTAAATTTCACTGGAATCTAAACTGATCTTTCCTGGTGTCGGCTTCTACCAGTTTTTCCATTCTTCTTCTTTAAAGAACTTGTGTTAGTATTTTGCAGCTGTGACTTACTAAACTGTAATTTCAGTATTTTTCAGCACCTGTTTTCTATGGAATTATTATATTTGTCATGAAGTCTCTCTCACATCTTCCTCTCCAGCTGGAAGAGTTTTGTCGTGGCTGGCTCTCCCAAGGCAATCAATAGCTCTAATGAAATGGTGTCTACTCCAGGGGCCTGGTTTCGACTTAGATCTTTCAGTGCTTTGTCAAATTCTTCATGCAGTATAATATGTCCCATCTTCTCTTCATTTCATTCCTCTTCCATTTCCATAAAATTACCCTCAAGTACATCTCCCTTGTATAGTCCCTCTATATTAGTCCTTCCACCTTTCAGTTTGCCGTTCTTTGCTTCGGACTGGTTTCCCATCTGAGGTCTTGATATTCATAAAGGTGGTTCCATTTCTCCAAAGATCTCTTTAATTTTCCTGTAGGTGGCATCTATCTTAACCCTAGTGATACAAGCTTCTACATCCTTACATTTGTCCTCCAGATATTCCTGCTTAGACATTTTGCACTTCTTAGGCATTTATCAACTATTTCTCAAAAGTAAACCAGTTGGATCTTATGCATATACTTACATTTCATAACTTGTATATGATTGGTACAGCATCGGCCCGGTTTGCTGCATTGTACACTGTCTCGTAGGCCTGGCGTTTACATTTTTGGCCCAGGCTCTTGGAACTTAAATCGCAGGTTAAGAGGTTAATTAATTTGTAAAAGATGGCTAGAGGTTGTTTCCTTGTTTTTATTCGTTGTACTTAAGAGATTTTAGCAGTGTACCTTTGCATTGCCTTCAGCACTGGAGTTCTGTGCAGCATATTTATATATCCTGGTCACTTACATCTTTTCAGTCATTATTTTCTTGTTATTAGAAAGTTGTTCCAGTGTTTTGTTGAGCATGTCAATTCCATGTAGGCCATATTTTTGCCAATATGGAGACTTGCTTATTTCTACATCCAGTAGCACATCTGGTGTTTCTTTTTATACTTTGGATCTTCATTCTCTTGGCAGATTTAAGAGATGATCATATAGTACGTATGTAATGTGTGCACTCTTCCATTGTTATGGAAGCCCGCTGAAATACTGAGAAGCATTTGTTTAATTTTTGTGGAAAATTCCTTAATGTTCCATAAAACTAATGTTACTGTACATAACTAACCCTAGGACTCCTAAGGGGGTTATTGAACCCACAATTTTTTTTATATGCCCTGCTTTTGCCCGAGTAACTTTTATACTACATATTCTGTTTGAGTTATTGTTTGTTGGCTATTTTATGAAACGTTAGTGCCAATATATTTTATAGAAAATTCCTGCTTTGAAGGAAAAAAATAAATAAACTTACTATGGGTCCAACAACCTCACCCCCCCCCCCCCCACCTCCCCCTTAGGCTTCCATACTATGGAAAATTTCTCTTAGTAGGATTTCGTATTTCTCATCTCTACAACAATGCAAGTTAATTTCTTGTTGGTTGGTATTCTTGGTATTCACAACAATCAGTTTACTTTCAGAGGAAGTGATTGTTGATGTCGGTCAGCTGTTATTTATCTTGTAAACTTGCAGTGAGTTAGTGCAGTTCCCTACTGTTCACATCCAGACTTAGAAATGACTAAAATAATACGTGACTCGTTTTTAAAAAGAGTTCTGAATGAAATTTTAGATGAAGATTCTGACTTGGGGAGTGAAAGTGAATATGAGGATGGTGTTATGGAGTATGATTCAGTTCGGGAAAGTGATGTGGATGTTAGATCCATGATAGCTCAGCTTCAGGTAGTGACCATCAGGATGTTATTGTGGCCAAGTCTGGAAGGAGGTACGTAACAACACAGCCTAGAATTCCTCGGAGGTCTGTTGCTAATATAGTAAGAGAGTAGGCAGGAGTAACTTGAGCTGGTTTTTTGCCATTCACCTGGAGAAGCCTTGAAGTTACTTCTTTCGCCTGACATCATGGATGTTATATTAAAGTATTCAGATGAAGAGGCAGTTAGGCGAAATGTTATTTTGAGTAATGAGAAAGAATTGTGTGCCTTTATAGGAATCCTGATACTTATGGGGGCAAATAAGGACAATTCTGTCAGTGTACACCATCTTTGACCAGACCTAATGGGTCGGCCAGTTTACAAGGTTATTATGGCAAGAGAATGTTTCAAGGAGCTTATTGTAATCATAAGCTTTGATGACAAAAGTACCCACCAGCTAAGAAGGGAAGCAGACAAGTTCACAGCAATCCATGATGTTTTCAACAAAGTGGATGATAGATTTCCACTACTGTATAAACCAGGGGTCCACCTCACCATTGATGAGATGCTCAGCTTGTTTAGAGGGCAATGCCCCTTCAAGGTATTTATGAAGGATAAATCGGGCAAGTATGGCATCCTTGGATGCATGATGTCCAATGCAGTTGACAGATACATCTTGAATATGGAGTCCTATGCAGGTAATGTTAAGAATTTGTTGAAAGAAGAATGGGGTTCAGCATCTGTCGTCAAATGTCTAGTAGCACCTATGAAAAATACTGGTCGAAATATTACTACAGGCCGATACTACACATCGGTGGATTTGGCAGAAGAGTTATACCAAGACTACAAAGTTACTACAGTAGGAAATCTCCCGTCAAACAGGAAGCATATTCCAGACATAATGAAGAACACATCAAATCGATAGCTATATTCATCAATGTTCTTGTCCACAGACCCATCAACAGATAGGCCTCCAGCAACTTTGGTGTCCTACATAGTAAAAACGAAACCAAGTAAAAACTTACTGATGTCAACAATTCACCAAGATAAAGGCACTGTTGGAGAAGAGAAGAATAAAACAGAGATAAATGCACATTATGATTCAACTAAATGTGGAATTGATACAATTGGTCAAATGGCGTGTATGTACACCTGCAAGAGGGAACAAAGAGATGGCCTATATCTGTATTTTACTCTCTCATCGACATTTGTGCTATCAATGCAACCACCATATTCATCCAGCAACATCAAAGACGGGATGAAAAGAAACACAACAAATGGAAACTCTATCTTCTGAAAGCTGGGATGGAACTAGAGAATTTGCAGGTACAAGAAAGAAGTGTCTAACCAAATTGTTCAATCAATTGTGAATATTCTACAAAAGAAAATCAAAGAAGTGACAACAGAAGCACGTCAGCCTCCTGCAGGGAAAGTTCAGAAGCTAAAACAAAAAAGCAGAAGTACAACAACATAAGTAAACCAAAACAGTATTGTGGACAGTGTCATAAACATGTGTGTAACACACGTTTAGGAAACATTGTGAAGTGTCTCTTGCCTTGAAGTTGAGGACTCAGAGTAGTCTATTGTGTATGAACACATCTGTATTTTGTATTGTAATATGTCAATTTTTTATTCACTCAATCCGATATTTATAACAATCAACATTTATAAACCGATGCCTTAGTTAAAATGCATAAACCATTTTGAAAGTTGTAATTTTTCATCAGTAAACTTATTTAATACCTGTGGGCTCGCCCCCCCCCCCCCCCCCCCCCCTCACCTTGGGAATCCAAGTTTAAAAAAAAAGTCTTGGGCATCTTATGGTTAAGATTTATTCAAAGAATTCTTTACACATTCAGCGAAAACTTTCTGCAATAGGGAACTCAGTCTGTGAACTCAGGTGGTTACCATTAAGCATTGGTTGTCAACAGCAAAAATCGATCCTATTGAGTAGTCATCTTCACTTCCCTTCCAAATGATATATTACCTCTTGCTTCTGCTTTGTTGTTTCTCCTTTGCTAATAATTGTCCTTTTATGTTTTCATTTGTCTGTCCTTCCCTTATTACTGATTTACTACTGTTGACACCTCCAGCTTCACAAATTTTCAAATCTCTTCAATTGTTAACACAATAACTGATCTAGCCTGAAGTCTGAAAACTTACTTCTGATGTTAACACATTATTTCATAACTTCTCTAGGGTGCCGCATGGCATCTCAAATGCCACAACAGAAATTAGTAATGTATTGTACGTTAATAAGCTTTGCTTTGCTGTTCTGAGGCTGCTGCTGCCAGTGAGTTTTCTATTTTCATTTGATTGTTATTTAATGTAGAATCCTATTCATTTTAGTAATCCCCACACTGAAAATTTTGTCGGTATGTGTTGAAAAAGAATTAAAACATAATAAGTGATTGTTGTATTGTTTTTTGTATTGAGATTACATGCAAATGAAATGCATTACTGAAAGAAATGTCAGATTTACTTCTTGTCAGCGATTTCTAAATTTTATATTAAATGAATTCTGATGGGGATGATTCATTTGGAGTTGGACCTTGAAAATATTTTATGTAAAACATTAACCAACGGCATTTGAATAAAAGTCGTTCAATGCTGAAATCTCTGTTCCATTGACGTAATGACATTGGAGCTCATTTTAGGGGGCATTGGTTTCTAGGTTGCAGTTAAACGGGAAGTGCAAAATTTTCATACCACAATATACTGATAATGTTTCCAATAAAGTCTTTATAACATTGAGTTATTTTTTTCAGACTGCCAGCCCCATGAAAAACAATTCTACTGTTTCACATCAAAACAACAACAATATAAACAAAAATAGTGGTGAATTACTGACTGACATATTAGGTGGGACTGTCATCAGTAATAATGGTTCACTTATCACTGGTGATGATGATTTTAATCCACGTAGTGGAGAGGAGTTAAGCACAAACAACACAGAATTTGGAGATTTTTCCAAAGCATTTGGTGCACCTGCACCAACTAACAATCCACGGTAAGCAGTTGCATTTTTCGTAGGTGTTAATCTATTGTGTTATTGTGACAGTTTTTTTCCCCCCTCTATTTCTCGTGGGCGTGCAGCATTTTAAATCTCATGTAAAGACATTAAATAATTTTAACCAAAAATGCTACTATAATAATATTTTATTCAGCTGTTCTTATTGCTGTTGGCTCATTTAGATGCCATGGTCAATTTCAAGCTAACTGAAAAGCAAAAACAATCAATTTTTGACAGAGAAGTTAAACTGAACAGATAAAAAAAATCTACTCACCAAGTTGCGCCAAAACACACACACTTAAAAGAAGGTTGTAATTAGGCAAGCTTTCGGAGTCAGTGACTCCTTCTTGAGGCAGAAAGATTGAAGGGAAAGGAAGAGGGGTGAAGGAAAAGGACTGAAGAATTCTAAGACAACGGGTATATTATGGGAAAGTCACCCAGAAGGAAAGACTGATTGTTGGGGAATTCATCGGATGAGATTTGGAAACCTGAGAGCTTATAAAGATGGAATGCAGGATAATATGTAAGACAGAGATTACTGCTTAAACATCATGCATGAGGTATTAAGAGTGAAAAGATCAGCGCATTGTACATAACAGACGTGGGATGTAAGGAAGGAAGGGGGGGGGGGGGGCTGAAAAATTGTCAGGCAATACAATGAAAGATGTAGAAAACTAAAATGGAGTGAAGAAAAGGATAGTTTCTTGAAGAAATGGCGAGACAGAAGAAATTAATGTAAATTAAGGCCACACGGGTGGCGAGAAGCAAGGACGTATTGTAGTTCTAGTTCCCACCTGAGGAGTTTTGCAAAACTGATGCCTGGGGGAAGAATCCAGGTGGTGTGGTGAAACAGGCCCAGAGGTAATGGTTGTCATGTTGTAGAGCATGCTCTGCAACAGGATATTGCGTAGTACCAGTATACACCCTCTCGCCACATCCATTTGTCCTAATTGATAATTTGATGGTAATCATGCTGATGTAAAAGGCCAAACAGGGTTTACATAACAGCTGGTATCTGGCATGCATCATTTCACAGGTGGCCCGATAATATATGTTTTGCAAGTTACGGGGCTGCTATAGGTGGTAGTATGAGGGTGCATAGGCAAGTCTCGCACTGGGGACAGTCACAATGTATGTGGTGGGAGTGGGATATGGCATGGATTTGACGGTCTAGGAAATAGTTGATGTCTTTGATATAGAGGGGAGTCTACGTACCATGGGTTGCAGGTGCTGATCAACTAAGGCAGATACCTGTTTGGTGGATGCTTTGAAGCCACAAACTGTGGCTTGGATGATTAGGTTTGTGGATCTTAGGAAGAAGGTAAAAGGTGGGGTGGGGGTGGGGGGTTTGGGTGGGGTGAAAAGTTCTATGGGTTGAGGTGTTAGTCCTTGAGAGGGGCCTTTTATGTACCGGTGCCAGACAGCTGGCGTAGACCTTCACGAACATACTTCTTCCAGTCAAGTATTGCAGCGGTAGAGCCTTTATCTGCTGGGAGGATAATGATGGAGTCATCAGCTTTTAGGGAACATAGAACCTGGTGAGATTGACTTGTTAAAATTCCAGGATACCGTTTCCAAATTACATTTCGCATTGTCCTATTCCAGACCCCATGCCACTTTCCTTGATGTTGATCCTGCCCTCACTGAAGGACAGCTGCACACTTCCGTCGAATAAATCTACCGACAAACAACAGAATTACGTTTTGACAGTTTCCATCCTTTCCATGTTAAACATACCCTCCCATACGGACTTGGCATCTGAGGCAAACATATTTGTTCTTATGTAGACTCATTACAGCAATACACCACCATTCTCACCTCAGCCTTCTAAGTACACCACCAGCAGGAGTTCAAAAGCAAATTTCCTGAGCCATCACATCCAATCCTGGTACTGCTGATCGCTTTAAATCACAACTTCGGGGCACACCACTGGTGACTCAGTATTAACCTGATCTGGAATGTATTAATCAGCTACTTCGACAGGACCATGATTTCCTACAATAATGCCCTGAAATGAGATCCATTCTGTATGAAATTTTAGGCACCACATCTGGAATAGCTTTTTGTCACCCTCCCAATCTCTGCAATATTCTTGTTACACTATGTCCCTCATGCACCCATCTCTCTACCTTATGGCTCCTATGGCTGTGAATATCCCCACTGTAATCCTTGCCCTAAGCGCACTCGTACCACCACCTATAGCAGCCCTGAAACTGGCAAAACATATACTAAGAAACGGAGATCCACCTGTGAAATGAAACATGTCACATACTGGGTATTATGTAAACACATTCGGCCTTTACAGTGGCATGACTGTCACCTAATTATCAATTAGGATGAATGGGCTTAAGCAGAGGTTTTGTACTGGCAACATGCAATATTCTGTTGCAGAGCATGGTCTACAGTATAACAATCATGATCTCTGTGCCTGTTTCACAACATGCGCCATCCAGATTCTTCCCCCAGACAAAAGTTTCTCAAAACACCACAGATGCAACTACTGCTACAACATGTCCTTGGTTCTTGCCACCCACCTGGCATTAATTTATGTTAATTTGTTCCAGCTTAGCATTTCTTCAAGTAACTACTCTTTCCTTTCAATCCATTAGCTTTCTACATATTTCATTGTCTTACCCATCTTACTTTTCTTTGCCCCCCCCCTCCCCCCCCCCCCCCCCTCACTGTCCCAGCTTTGGTACATTCAGTGCACTTATCTTTTCACTCTTAATAATGCAATCATGATGTTTTAAGCCGTAATCTCTGTTGTTCGTATTACCCTATCTTCCACCTCTAAGGTCATAGGTTTTTTAAAATCTTGTCTGATGCAGTCCCCAACAATCAGTCTTTCCTTTTCATCCTGTGCAATAAGTTTCCCATGACCTGCTGTTCTGAGTGACTTTCCCGAAATCTACCCCTATTCCTAGACCTCTCCAGTACGTTTCCTTGACCTCTTAACTCTTCTGCCTGAAAAAGGAGCCACTGGCTATGAAAGCGTATCAAATTACAACCATTTTTATGTGTGGGGCTGCCGCTGCTTGATAAGTAGATTTTTTTTATCTATACAATTAACTTAATTTTTATGTTACAATTTGGAAGCACTTATGTTCTTGATACATTATTAATGCTGATGCTGTTGAAATTTATCATATTGTAATAAGCTGATGGAGTTTTATTAATCTGTAGTTGCTGATCACTCTATTTTTGAGATGTTTGATTCATTATTAAAATTGACAGCTTCTCTTCACAGCTAGGTAATGACGCACTACATATATATCTGGTTTATTAATCTACGATCCTGTGTGATATTGTCATCCTGGTGGTATTACCTGTGCCTAAATTATTCATTCATGATCATTTTTAATGATTTCAGTATAATTGTTGATGTGATTTTAATGTTTTAATTCAGTTTTTCATTTAAGAATTTATTTTGTTATTTGCCCTTATGAGTCTAGAAACGGGACCCAAACCTAAATTTTGTGGAAGAAATAGAAATTTATAATGTGTTCTGTCTGGTTTACAACTTACAAGAATTATGTACAAAAATCTTATGTTTTGCAAATAGCTTCAAAATAACCATGGTGTTGAAATGGGCTCATAGCCATAAGAACAGCTAAATAAAACACTACTGTAGCAGCATTATTGGTTAAAATTATGCAATGTATTCACGTTTGTAATCGGGGACAAGGCACAAAGTTTTGCACAGTAACAACCCATTGTTAAGTTTCATTTAAGTTGTCAAATCCTCATTCTTTTTTAGTTTGTCTTTTTTATGTTGTGTTTATGATTATTTACAATGTCGACAATGATATGAATTGTGTTGATTTTATTAGTGGTAAGTAAATCTGGTTTGTTACTGCCAGTGGTCGTATCAGTGAACATTGGTCAGTTCCAACAAGGCATGTGATCTCATTGAGGGTAACATAGGGGTTGGACATTAATATGGAAACACAGTGAGAAATACATGCTTGAACATAAAGGCAAATGGTAGCCAAGCCTGCAAGTGACGCTGTTCTGTTAGACCACAGGTGGCACCTGTGCATTTCTCTCATTACATTGCAAGTGTGAGTCATGGTCATAACAATGTTCTTTGTAGTGAGTGTGTTATGTCTGTGCTTAGTAGAATTCGACAGGGGCACATGGTTGGTTCTCATATGGTGGGACCTTCTGTAACCAGTGTAACCGAAGTGTTTGGTGTTTCAGGAGGCAGCATACTGAATATTTATACCACTTAAAGGGGAAGCGGGAGACATCACTTGCCAAGTAATAACACCTACAAAAATGAGAGTTGTGATCATTGTGGATGGCCACTGAGGAGGATTGTGATGGAAAATAAGAGGAAAACAGCTGCAAAAGTCACTGTGGAACTGAATGTTACACTAACATACCCTGTCAGCATCAAAAAAACATGAGCAGATCTTTGTAAGCTGGGAATTATGGGGTGAGCTGGAATTCCGAAACTTCACATCAGTGATGGAAATAAGTGTAAAAGGAAAAACATGAAGCCAAAACCATAAAACCTTGAACATAGAATTGTGGAAGAAACTCATTTGGGCAGATAAATCTTGTTCCACACTGTTTTCAAAATTTTGCCAAGTTTGTCTGGTGTGTGTCGTCTCAAGCCTAGAATGCAGGTAACTTGGTGCCAAGAGTGAAATATAGTGGGGTTCATGATGATGTGGGTGGCCATATTGTGGGATTGCATGGTCCCCATAGTTACTCTGTAAGGTTTCATTACTGGCTAGGATTATGTGAGCATTTTGGGTGATACGATCCGTCCCATAGTACAGTGTTTGTTACCCAAAGGTGATGTTGTATTCCAAGATGACAGGGCCCCTTTTCACATAGCTCACACCATCCATTCCTGGTTTTGTGACCACAAGGGTGATTTGTCACATCTTCCCTGAGCAGCATAGTCACCAGATATCAATTTTATGGAGCATTTGTGGTTTACTTTGGAGAGGAGAGTGTCTGATCACTATTCACCTTTATTGTCATTACTGAACTTACACTATTTTGCAGAAAGAATGGGTTAAGAGTCTTTTGAAAACCGCTCAGGACCTTTGTTTATCCATTCCAAGATGACAGGATGCTGTTTTGAAAGCTAACGGTGGCCTTAAGCTATTGCAGCACCCGCTTCCTTTCTTGTGCTACAATCTTCCATTTTGGGACCATCCTTACGTCTCTTACTCTCAAATCCATTGTGGCAGTCTTGATGTTAACCTGGATATACCATTAGGTTCCATCTTCTTTCATTTGCATCTTTATCCATTTATTTTACATCAAATTTTTTTGGCTGATGTAATTTTTGGTCCTGTTTTGGTTTTGACCTCCATTTTTCCAAACTTGGAAGCATGCCTTAAATAGCAGCAGCTGCCCATACTGTAACAAACCTTTTGTGTACAATAATTACTCAGACTTACATAGGTGCTTAAGGCCCAACGCATTAGCCAGTGCAATGTGGTGGGGTTGCTATGTACCCTTTGGGAGAGCTCCCCAGAAACAGCGGGATTGTACTTGTTATACCTGAGCTGCTAATGCCCCATGCATGCCAAGGAATAGTGCCCATCATCTTGGGGCAATAGGAATCCCAGCTATGGCTGTTGTGGAGATGTGCTTTGCTGCAGCTGGGTGGACCCTTGGTTCGAGTAGGTATCAACAGGATGGAAGTTTTACAAATGAAAAACACCAAACTAAACCAACATAATGGCAGTACTATTGCAACAGATACATATAGATATTTCAGCGGGGATGGTTACAATCCAATTGCTGCCTCTATTCTGGCTACCCCTTCAGAAGAGGGCCAAGCCAGAAGACTAAGAACAAAACAATTTATTCAGTACCTGGTGTGTACTAAAACATGCGGAGTTACTTTTTCACGAGAAAGCCATTATTTTTCATGGAGAAGTTCACATATTGGAAAGAAATGTGAAATGGGGCCTCCTCTGGTACTGTACTGTGTGAAACAATTCAGAAATGTAAGAGACTGGGTGACATACCATCAACTTGTACTTCACGTAAAACTTCAGGTATGGTACAAGCAGTTAACTTCTACTGAGACCTTACACTTCAGACAGAAGATGAGCTCTGAGCTAATGTAGCTCAGTAGGTGTACATCTTGTCTGATGAGTATGATATGGTCCAAAAGATAATCAAATACAGTTGTCCATTTGACTGATGAAGTCATCCATATGTAAGGTATGTGACCATCTAGACTTGCTATGTAGTAATTTCTTATAAATGCCTAGATAGCTAAATACTTCATTTATGATGCATTTCGACTAATCATGAGAAGATGACTGTGGCGAAATTTACAAACAAGACAAACTAGAAATGCTTATATATAAATATTTCAATACCAATGTAACATAAGGAACAAAGTACACGTTGAGTACAAGTACTTGGAATATGCATAGGGAAGTTCCTGCAGGTGAGCACTACAAGAAAAATGTTAACTGCTATGCACAATTGCTGTTCAGCATTGCAAAAGATGTTATTTGAAATTTCAGTATAACATAAATGACAATGTGTTTGTCTTCAGTACACTATTCTCTATTATTTCTCTAAAAGAGAATAGTACACAAAAAGTTTGTCTTTTCTGTTATAATGTAATGTTTAAATATCATTATGTTTATTATATAAAATTCAGAGGAAGTGTACCATTAGAGTATCATTCTCACACATCCCCTCTTTCTTTCTCCATTCCCCTCCGTCCCATAGTGCTATCCTTTCCTCCAGTTCCTCAGCTATTCAACATGTTTCTCACCTGCCCCCTAAACTGCCCTAATAGCAGTTGTATATAAGAGTGCACATTTTCCTTCTATTGCTCAATTGTATGATCTTTCCTAAGCATTTTATAAGTATGTGCACACTATCTGTACTTTAATTCCTGTTGTTACATTGGTCTTGTAATATTACTGTATGTCTTTGTTGTTGTTGTCGTTGTTGTTGTTGTTGTTGTTGTTGTTGTTGTTGTTGTTGTTGTTGTCTTCAGTCCTGAGACTGGTTTGATGCAGCTCTCCATGCTACTCTGTCCTGTAAAAGCCTCTTCATGTCCCAGTACCTACCTGCTTAGTGTATTCATCTCTTGATCTCCCTCTACGATTTTTACCCTCCACGCTGCCCTCCAATACTAAATTGATGATCACTTGATGCCTCAGAACATGTCCTACCAACCGATCCCTTCTTCTGGTCAAGTTGTGCCACAAACTTCTCTCCTCCCCAATCCTGTTCAATACTTCCTCATTAGTTATGTGATCTACCCATCTAATCTTCAGCATTCTTCTGTAGCACCACATTTGAAAAGCTTCTATTCTCTTCTTGTCCAAACTATTTATCATCCATGTTTCACTTCCATACATGGCTACACTCCATACAAATACTTTCAGAATCGACTTCCTGACACTTAAATCTATACTCGATGTTAACAAATTTCTCTTCTTGCCAGTCTCCATTTTATATCCTCTCTAATTCGACCATCATCAGTTATTTTACTCCCTAAATAGCAAAACTCCTTTACTACTTTAGGTGTCTCATTTCCTAATCTAATTCCCTCAGCATCACCTGACTTAATTCGACTACATTCCATGATCCTCATTTTGCTTTTGTTTATGTTCATCTTATATCCTCCTTTTAAGACACTATCCATTTCGATCAACTGCTCTTCCAAGTCCTTTGCTGCCTCTGATACAATTACAATGTCAACGCGAACTCAAAGTTTTTATTTCTTCTCCTTGGATTTTAATACCTACTCCGAATTTTTCTTTTGTTTCCTTCACTGCTTGCTCAATATACAGATTGAATAACATTGGGGAGAGACTACAACCCTGTCTCACTCTCTTCCCAACCACTGCTTCCCTTTCATGTCCCTCGATTCTTATAACTGCCATCTGGTTTCTGTACAAATTGTAAATAGCCTTTCGCCCCCTGTATTTTACCGCTGCCACCTTCAGGATTTGATAGAGAGTATTACAGTCAACATTGTCAAAAGCTTTCTCTAAGTCTACAAATGCTAGAAAGGTAGGTTTGCCCTTCCTTAATCTAGCTTCTAAGGTGAGTCGTAGGGTCAGTATTGCCTCACGTGTTTCAATATTTCTACGGAATCCAAACTGATCTTCCCCGAGGTCGGATTCTACTAGTTTTTCCATTCGTCTGTAAAGAATTCGTGTTAGTATTTTGCAGCTGTGACTTATTAAACTGACAGTTCGGTAATTTTCACATCTGTCAACACCTGCTTTCTTTGGGATTGGAATTATTATATTCTTCTTGAAGTCTGAGGGTATTTCGCCTGTCTCATACATCTTGCTCGCCAGATGGTAGAGTTTTGTCAGGACTGGCTCTCCCAAGGCCGTCAGTAGTTCCAATGGAATGTTGTCTACTCCGGGGGCCTTGTTTCGACTCAGGTCTTTCAGTGCTGTGTCAAACTCTTCACGCAGTATCGTATCTCCCATTTCATCTTCATTTACATCCTCTTCCATTTCCATAATATTGTCCTCAAGTACATCGCCCTTGTATGGACCCTCTATATACTCCTTCCACCTTTCTGCTTTCCCTTCTTTGCTTAGAACTGGGTTTCCGTCTGAGCTCTTGATGCTCATGCAAGTGGTTCTCTTATCTCCAAAGGTCTCTTTAATTTTCCTGTAGGCAGTATCTATCTTACCCCTAGTGAGGTAATCCTCTTCATGCTTACACTTGTCCTCTAGCCATCTCTCCTTAGCCATTTTGCACTTCCTGTCGATCTCATTTTTGAGACATTTGTATTTCTTTTTGCCTGCTTCATTTACTGCATTTTTATATTTTCTCCTTTCATCAATTAAATTCAATATTTCTTCTATTACCCAAGGATTTCTACTAGCCCTTGTCTTTTTACCTACTTGATCCTCTGCTGCCTTCACTACTTCATCCCTCAAAGCTACCCATTCTTCTTCTACTGTATTTCCTTCCCCTATTCCTGTCAATTGTTCTCTTACACTCTCCCTGAAACTCTGTACAACCTCTGGTTCTTTCAGTTTATCCAGGTTCCATCTTCTTAAATTCCCACCTTTTTTTAGTTTCTTCAGTTTTAATCTACAAGTCATAACCATTAGATTGTGGTCAGAGTCCACATCTGCCCCTGGAAATGTCTTACAATTTAAAACCTGGTTCCTAAATCTCTGTCTTACACCATGAGATAGTCTGTCTGAAACCTGTCAGTATCTCCAGGCTTCTTCCAGTATACAGCCTTCTTTTATGATTCTTGAACAAAGTTTTAGCTATGATTAAGTTGTGCTCTGTGCAAAATTGTACCGGGCTGCTTCCCCTTTCATTTCTTAGCCACAATCCATATTCACCTACTACGTTTCCTTATCTCCCTTTTCCTACTATCGAATTCCAGTCACCCATGACTATTAAATTTTTGTCACCCTTCACTATCTGAATAATTTCTTTTATTTCATCCTAAAGGTGGCAGGGGTGAAATACAGAGAGCGAAAGGCTATTTACAATTTGAACAGAAACCAGATGGCAGTTGTAAGAGACGAGGGACATGAAAGGGAAGCAGTGGTTGGGAAGGGAGTAAGACAGGGCTGTAGCCTCTCCCCGATGTTATTCAATCTGTATATTGAGTAAACAGTGAAGGAAACAAAAGAAAAATTCGGAGTAGGTATTAAAATTCACGGAGAAGAAATAAAAACTTTGAGGTTCGCCGATGACATTGTAATTCTGTCAGAGACAGCAAAGGACTTGGAAGAGCAGTTGAACGGAATGGACGGTGTCTTAAAAGGAGGATATAAGATGAACATAAACAAAAGCAAAATGAGGATCATGGAATGTAGTCGAATTAAGTCAGGTGATGCTGAGGGAATTAGATTAGGAAATGAGACACTTAAAGTAGTAAAGGAGTTTTGCTATTTGGGGAGTAAAATAACTGATGATGGTCGAAGTAGAGAGGATATAAAATGTAGACTGGCAATGGCAAGGAAAGCGTTTCTGAAGAAGAGAAATTTGTTAACATAGAGTATAGATTGAAATGTCAGGAAGTGGTTTCTGAAAGTATTTGTATGGAGTGTAGCCATGTATGGAAGTGAAACATGGACGATAAATAGTTTGGACAAGAAGAGAATAGAAGCTTTCGAAATGTGGTGCTACAGAAGAATGCTGAAGATTAGATGGGTAGATCACATAACTAATGAGGAAGTATTGAATAGGATTGGGGAGAAGAGACGTTTGTGGCACAACTTGACCAGAAGAAGGGATCGGTTGGTAGGACATATTTTGAGGCATCAGGGGATCACCAATTTAGTATTGGAGGGCAGCGTGGAGGGTAAAAATCATAGAGGGAGACCAAGAGATAAATACACTAAGCAGATTCAGAAAGATGTAGGCTGCAGTAGGTACTGGAGATGAAGAACCTTGCACAGGATAGAGTAGCATGGAGAGCTGCATCAAACCAGTCTCAGGACTGAAGACCACAACAACAACATTTCATCATACATTTCCTCAATTTCTTCGTCATCTGCAGAGATAGTTGGCATATAAACTTGTACTACGGTAGTAGGCGTGGGCTTCGTATCTATCTTGGCCACAATAATGCGTTCACTATGCTGTTTGTAGTAGCTTACACACATTCCTATTTTCCTATTCATTATTAAACCGACTCCTGCAGTACCCCTATTTGATTTTGTGTTTATAACCCTGTAGTCACCTGACCAGAAGTCTTGTTGCTCCTGCCACCGAACTCTACTAATTCCCACTATATCTAACTTTAACCTATCCATTTCCATTTTTAAATTTCCTAACCTACATGCCCGATTAAGGGATCTGACATTCCACACTTCGATCCGTAGAACGCTGGTTTTCGTTCTCCTGATAATGACATTCTCTTGAGTAGTCCCCGCCTGGAGGTTCAAATGGGGGACTATTTTCCCTCCAGAATATTTTACCCAAGAGGACGCCATCATCATTTAACCATACAGTAAAGCTGCATGCCCTCAGGAAAAATTACAGCCGTAGTTTCCCCTTGCTTTCAGCCGTTCGCAGTACCAGCACTGCAAGGCCGTTTTGGTTAGTGTTACAAGGCCAGATCAGTCAATCATTCAGACTGTTGCCCTTGCAAGTACTGAAAAGGCTTTTGCCCCTCTTCAGGAACCACACATTTATCTAGCCTCTTAACAGATGCCCCTCCGTTGTGGTTTCACCTACGGTACGGCTATCTGTATTGCTGTGGCACGCAAGCCTCCCCACCAACGGCAAGGTCCATGGTTCATATGAGGGGGGGTGTATTACTGTATAAGCTTTTCTAAATTGTCTTTTGTGTAAATTTTGTCACAGCTGTCTGATGAGAGTTATTCGAAATGTGTTATAAATGAAATATTCATTGATCGATGACATTATTACGAAAAGGATAGTTGCTATTCACCATATAGCAGACACTGAGTCACATATAGGTACAATAAAGAGACTATCAAACAAAGTTTTTGGTCAAACAGGCCTTCATCTTAATCGTACAACATACACCAGACATTTGTGCAAACATAACAGACATACACATGACAACAGTGGCTGGCTGCCAAGGCCAGGAGTCTGTCCTTGGCAGCTAGAGATTGTGCTCCTGTGTGTGTGTGTGTGTGTGTGTGTGTGTGTGTGTGTGTGTGTGTGTGTGTGTGTGTGTGTGTGTATCATTTGCGCAAGTGTTTGTGTGTATGTTGTCTAATTCTGATGAAGGCATGTTTGGCTGAAAACTTTGTTTGACAGTCTTGTTGTTGTGCCTATCTCTGCTGTTTAGTGAGTAGCAACTATCCTGTTCCTAATATTGTCATTATTCCGTCCTGAATTTTCCATTCTTTCATATTTAGCAATCAAGGCCTTTCCAAGGAGTTACTACATGCCAAGGAAACAGATACTGGTGCTTCATCTTAGCTTGTCAAGGAAATGTCCTCTTAGAACAAGTTATCATATATAGGTGCGATGTGAAATCTTCTGTCCCACCACCTATGAGATGTTTTTGATGCTTGTGTTTTGGACTTGTCATCCCATGTTCGGTTTCTCTTTAGATGCGGACTGTATTGTCTGCACCCACCAAAAATAAGACCCAAAATTCGGGAACTGTGGAAGATCACTTCGCGGAGATCATCCTTTGTGTGAAATTGTGCGGAACACCATCCCCCACATTCATCAGTTTGCCTGGTATTTAAAAAAAAAAAGAAAATAAAGGAATATAAAACCACAAACTACCAGTCGTACGCTGCCAAGGAAAAATATGAAGCTGTGCATCCACTCGACATGACGACAAATTATGCGAAAGTGACAGCTCTCACCCCACCTACCTCCACATTTTCAAAACCAAATCAGCAAGCTGCTACCAAACCAAGACCGTGCAGTGAAAACAAAAAATTATGTGCAAGAGAAGTTGCCACACCTTGTGACTACATTTCATGACTGTTTTAAACTTCCACCCAGAGCCTCTCAGTGGATATACAATATCCCTACAACTTCATATCCCTACAACAACACAAGAGAGAAACACACAGTCCACAGCTTCTTCCTCCCAAAATATAACTGATGTGCAGTCAAATATTAGTCAGTGATAAAAAGAGATTAAGACATCAAGCAAAAGGAATGTTCTGTGATCTTCTTACCCTGATGTACAACCTGAAAAATTAAGTGAAAGAAAACAGCAAAAAGAGGAAAAGAAGGGAAAAGACAAGAAAAAAACAAAGCAAAGAACTAATTTGTCAGTTGTGGTGGAACTTTAACTTTCCTTGACAGCAGAACAATACATGGAAACTGTACCAACCACACATGTACATCTAAATGCACAATTACTCTGCTATTTAAAATAAAGTGTCTATCAGAGGGCTCAATTAACCATCTTCAAGCTTTCTCTCTACCATTCCACTCTCAAATGGCGCATGGGAAAAAGAGCACCTAAATTGTTCTGTGTGAGCCCTGATATCTCTTATGTTATCGTGATGATCATTTCTCCCTATGTAGGTGGGTGCCAGCAGAATGTTTTCATAATCGGAGGAGAAAACTGGTGACTGAAATTTTATGAGAATATCCCTTCACAACAAAAAACACCTTTGTTTTAATGATTGCCACTCCAACTCAGGTATCATGTCTATGACATTATCTCCCGGATGTCACGATAATACAAAATGATCTGCCCTTCTTTGAACTTTTTCGATGTCATCGTTCAGTCCCACCTGATGCGGATCCCACACTGCACAGCAGTACTCCAGAATAGGGTGGACAAACATGGTGTAATCAGTCTCTTTATGAGACCTGTTGTACCTTTTTTAAGTGTTCCGCCAATGAATTTCAGTGTTTGGTTTGCTCTACCCACAACATTATCTATGTGATTGTTGCAATGTAGATTATTTGTAATTGTAATCCCTAAGTATTTAGTTGAATTTATAGCCTTCAGGTTTTTGTGACTTATTGTGTAATCAGAATAACAGCATCATCTGCAAACAATCCTAAGAGGCCTACTCAGATTGTCTCCTACGTCATCAGTGTGGGTCAGGAACAATAGAGGGCCTATAACACTTCCTTGAGGAAGGCATTGGACCAATCTGTAGATCAGCATATACCTTCATCTTCGCTGACCACACTGACTCCTTTTTTGTGATTTTGCAATGAAATTGTAGTGGTTGCTAGTGCCTTTTTCATACTCATAGAGGATATAGTGTGTATGGCAAAAATGAAATTAATACTGAATGAACTTCTGGAGGCGTTTGCACACTAGTCAAATCAAACACTTTCAGTGTACAAATGCCTGTGAACACTAAACTTGAAACAATAGGTATTACAATACATTTAACCATAATGATAACACTATAATAACTACATTCCCCTTGACCAAGAAATTACCTGCAGAGATCTGGAAGTCTTAGTCAAACAGTTATAGAGGGCAACATTCCACGTGGGAAAAATATATCTAAAAACAAAGATGATGTGACTTACCAAACAAAAGCGCTGGCAGGTCAATAGACACACAAACATACACCCAAAATTCGAGCTTTCGCAACCGCAGGTTGCTTCGTCAGAAAAGAGGGAAGGAGAGGGAAAGGATGTGGGTTTTAAGGGAGAGGGTAAGGAGTCATTCCAATTCCGGGAGCAGAAAGACTTACCTTAGGAGGAAAAAGGGATAGGTATACATACACGCACACGCACACGCACATGCACATATCCAACCACACATACACAGACACAAGCAGACGTTTGTAAAGGCAAAGAGTTTGGGCAGTACAGGCGGAAGTACAGAGGCAAAGAAGTTGCTGAAAGACAGGTGAGGTATGAGCGGCGGCAACTTAAAATTAGTGGAGGTTGAGGCCTGGTGGATATCGAGAAGAGAGGATATACTGAAGGGCAAGTTCCCATCTCTGGAGTACTGACAAGTTGGTGTTAGTGGGAAGTATCCAGATAACTCGGACGGTGTAACACTGTGCCAAGATGTGCTGGCCGTGGTGGTGGGAGGGTGCATGGGACAGGTTTTACACCGGGAATGGTTACAAGGGTAGGAGCCAGAGGGTAGGGAAGGTGGTTTGGGAATTTCATAGCGATGAACTAAGAGGTTACGAAGGTTAGGTGGACGGCGGAAAGACACTCTTGCTGGAGTGGGGAGGATTTCATGAAGGATGGATCTCATTTCAGGGTAGGATTTGAGGAAGTCGTATCCCTGCTGGAGAGCCACATTCAGAGTCTAATCCAGTCCCGGAAAGTATCCTGTCACAAGTGGGGCACTTTTGTGGTTCTTCTGTGGGAGGTTCTGGGTTTGAGGGGATGAGGAAGTGGCTCTGGTTAGTTGCTTCTGTACCAGGTCAGGAAGGTAGCTACGGGATGTGAAAGCTGTTTTCAGGTTGTTGGTGTAATGGTTCAGGGATTCCGGACTGGAGCAGATTCGTTTGCCACGAAGACCTAGGCTGTAGGGAAGGGACCGTTTGATGTGGAATGGGTGGCTGCTGTCATAATGGAGGTACTGTTGCGTGTTGGTGGGTTTGATGTGGACAGATGTGTGAAGCTGGCCATTGGACAGATGGAGGTCAACGTCAAGGAAAGTTGCATGGGTTTTGGAGTAGGACCAGGTGAATCTGATGGAACCAAAGGAGTTGAGGTTCGAGAGGAAATTCTGGAGTTCTTCTTCACTGTGAGTCCAAATCATGAAGATGTCATCAATAAATCTGTACCAAACTTTGGTTTGGCAGGCCTGGGTAACCAAGAAGGCTTCCTCTAAGTGACCCATGAATAGGTTGGCGTACGAGGGGGCCATCCTGGTATCCATGGCTGTTCCCTTTAATTGTTGGTATGTCTGGCCTTCAAAAGTGAAGAAGTTGTGGGTCAGGATGAAGCTGGCTAAGGTAATGAGGAAAGAGGTTTTAGGTAGGGTGGCAGGTGATCGGCGTGAAAGGAAGTGCTCCATGGCAGCGAGGCCCTGGATGTGCGGGATATTTGTGTATAAGGAAGTGGCATCAATGGTAACAAGGATGGTTTCCGGGTGTAACAGATTGGGTAAGGATTCCAGGCGTTCGAGAAAGTGGTTGGTGTCTTTGATGAAGGATGGGAGACTGCATGTAATGGGTGTTGATCTACATAGGCAGAGATACGTTCTGTGGGGGCTTGGTAACCAGCTACAATGGGGCGACCAGGATGTTTGGGTTTGTGAATTTTAGGAAGTAGGTAGAAGGTAGGAGTGCGAGGTGTCAGTGGGGTCAGGAGTTTGATGGAGTCAGGTGAAAGGTTTTGTAGGGGGCCTAAGGTTCTGAGGATTCCTTGAAGCTCCGCCTGGACATCAGGAATGGGATTACCTTGGCAAACTTTGTATGTGGTGTTGTCTGAAAGCTGACGCAGTCCCTCAGCCACATACTCCCAACAGTCAAGTACCACGGTCGTGGAACCCTTGTCTGCCGGAAGAATGATGATGGATCGGTCAAGACTCCAGCCTTTCCGACAGCATAATCATGGGAGACAAAACTTGGATTTTCGAATATGATCTGAAAACAAAGTGACGAGTTTTGCACGCAGCATACTGCATCATCCTGTTGTCTAAAACGGCTTGAATGAGCAAGTGCAGAGTGAAAGCGATTCATTTACTTCAACATTAATGGGGCTGGGCCACTACGATTCTGTACCTGAGGGGCAGACAATGAATGGTGCTTTTTACACACAATTGCTAAGAGGACTGAAGAGAAGGGTCAGCTGGGTGAAAACAGACATCGTTGGGAACTGTGAATTGCATCACGACAATGCACCCAGTCACACCTACTCCAAGGTCACAGATTGTCTGAAGGTAAATGGCATTGTGACAATTTCCCAAACTCCTTGCAGTTCCAACGTAGTACCAGCAGAGTATATCCTATTCCCAAAAGCGAAATCCTCTCTCAAATGGTACTCTTAAGTGCCCTCAAACTCATACCCTTAAGGACCTTCTGGAATCTGCCTACAAGGGAGACTTCGAATAATGGGAAAAGCTGTTGGCAAAAGTGTGTCAGTGATGAAGGGCTGTAGTTTGAAGAACTTTTAGGCCTTGTAGCAATATCTCACATCTATTTTTCTGAAACTCTGTATAAAAAGCATGTACAAATGTGTACTAGTGTTGTATTGTTAAATAACAATTGAAGTTGAAGAGCTATTTCCATAGGTGTCTGTTTCACAATGAAGCAATTTGGACACCTTTACCTTCAGAAATATTGTCAAGTTCTAATTGCCTGAACACTCCTCAACAGTCAAATATTGTTTCAGAACTGAGCCCATGTGCAGTAAAATGGTACATGCCACATATTCCTTTTGCAAGTTACACATTACCCTGTTTCTGTGCATCACAATCTCTCTCTCTCTCTCTCTCTCTCTCTCTCTCTCTCTCTCTCTCTCTCTCTGTGTGTGTGTGTGTGTGTGTGTGTGTGTGTGTGTGTGTGTGTGTGTGTGTGTGTGTGTGTGTGTTCACTAATGAACAACCCCAATAAACTGTGTAATGAAAGTTTGTTTTCTATAGTTAGGCACATCTGTTTCAGGGATAATCAGGATGATTTTGCAGATTTTGCTAGTGCATTTACTGGTACTCCTAGCAGTCAGCCTCAGCCTGTGTTGCAGCAAAGTGCTCAGATACAACTATCACTCTCAAATAAATCTGCAGTGTCTCCCATAACAAACAACGCTGCGGTGATTATGGGTAAGTTGTTGCTTTTACTTGTTAAAAATATTTAACTCCAGCTCTAGTGTGTAGTGGTAGGATGAAAAGGCTGAGAAGGGCACCAGTTGTCCACATATGAACATAACGTGAGATTGTGAGGGCAGTGACATCTTCACACAACATTCTGATATTTATTTAGAAGGCTATGAATGTACACGCTGTCTTTATTCTTTTGGGAACTAGAAATAAAATAGTGCTACAGCCTAAGTCCTTTAGAATTTCAATAGGAATGGGCAAAATCTTGAACGATTTCTTTGATAATATACAGAAGGTTCTGGTTGAGAATTAAGAATAAAGATTACAACTCGCCAAAAGGCGGAAGTGCTGCATCATTGATTGGTAAACAAACAAAAAGTACGTACACACACACACACACACACACACACACACACACACACACACACACACACACACACACACACACAGTATTGGAAAGGAGTGGAGAGATAGCGAGTTACCTTCGGTTTAGGCCAGGGAGGTTATGGGAGCAAAGTATTTGCTGTAAGAATAGTTCCCATTTGTGCAGCTCAGAAAAGCTGCTGATGGTGAGGAGGACCCAGATATCATGGATTGTGAAGCAGCCATTGAAATATCTCATATTGTGCTCTGCTGCATGTTGTGCCACTAGGTGGTCCACCTTGTTTTTAGCAGCAGTTTGGCAGTGGCCATTCAATTTAGTTTACCGCTGGTTGGTCATCATACCAATGACAAATGCTGTGCAGCAGTTGCAACAGAGCTGGTATATAATGTGGCTGCTTTGACAGGTGGTCCAGCCTCTGATGGAGTAGGATAAGCCTGTGACAGGACTGGAGTAAATGGTGTTGGGTGGGTGGATTGGGCAGGTCTTGTGTCTGGGTCTTCCACAAGTGTATGATCCCTGTGGTTGGTGATTGGGAGTGGGAGTGTCATAGGGATGGACTAGGATGTTTCAGAGGTTGGGTGGGTGGTGGAACACCACTTTGGGAGGGGATGGAAGTATCTTGGGTGGGATGTGCTTCATTTCAGGACATGATGATAGATAGCGAAAGCCCTGATCAAGGATGTGGTTCAGTAGTTCCAGTCCAATCTGGTATTGGGTGGCAAGGGGGTGCTTCTTTGTGGTTGGTTCTTGGGATGGATGTGAAGATCAGGGGTGTATGGGGATATGGCACAGGAGAGCAGCTTGTGTATTAGTCAAACCCACCAATCACCAACAGTACCCACACTTTGGCAGCTGCCATCCCTTCCACGCCAAAAAAGTCCCTACCATATAGTCTGGCCACCTGGGGCAGACGCATCTGCAGTGATGCCAAAAACTAGGTGGACAATCCAGTGGCATAACATGCAGCAGAACATAACATAAGAGATTTCAATGGTTGCCTCACAATCCATGATAGCTGGATCCTTCCCCCAACCACCAACTTTTCGGAGCTGCGCATATGGGAGCTATTCTTCCAGCAAATCCTATACTCCCATAACCTCCCTGGCCTAAATCTAAGGTAACTCGCCGTCCCCCCATCCCCTCCCAATACTGTGTGTGTGTGTGTGTGTGTGTGTGTGTGTGTGTGTGTTGTTCACGCACCATCCCATCCCATATCTTAGTACCCCCATCCAATTCATGTCAACTAGTTGTGTGCCACTATATCATGCCATAGACTATGAAATGACATGTCCAGCCATCTGCCACATGCCCCCTACCTGCACCCCTAGCAAGCCCACACATGGCTGCGCACTCTCCTATGCTTGTCCCTGACGTCCTCCCTACCGTCCGTGCCTCTAACCATCATCTCACCATACACCCTCACCTCATCAAAGTACATTCACTGTGGTCCAGGAAAGAACTGGCAGTTAACTCAGCACAATGTAGGGAAAGAGCATGTGCATATCTCTCTCTCGCTCTCTCTCTCTCTCTCTCTCTCTCTCTCTCTCTCTCTCTCTCTCTCTCTCTCTCTCTCTGTGTGTGTGTGTGTGTGTGTGTGTGTGTGTGTGTGTGTGTGTGTGTGTGTGTGTGTGTGTTTGTTTGTTCATGTCCATGTCCATGGTTTTTCCTACAAGCTTGAAATTGGATGTTCATTTTGACAGCTAGCACAAAGCTCTGTACCTTTTGTTTGTATACCAATCAATGATGCGGAACAATTTGTTAGAACATCTAAGAAAAAACTGTCCTTCACATACTAAGATTTTATACTTTACTGGTTGCTCTGGTACCAGTCGTACATGTGATGGCCACAGGTGGCTAGGCTGTTGGGGAGAGACTTGTAGGTAACTGGTGGCAGGTGTCAAAGTGGAGACATTGCGGGTTGTTGGGATATTTGATATGGACGGGTTGTGATGTATCCATCTCTGTGGTTATCAGCATCAGGGAAGGTTGCTTGTTGGAGTGAGTAGTACCAGGTGAAGTGAATGTCAGCACCTTGTTGAGGTTCTGGAGGAATGTGGATAGGATATCCTTACCCTTGGTACAGATCATGAAGATATTGTCAATGAATCTGAACCAGGTATGATGGGTTTGGGAGTCCAGGTGTTTAAGAAGGATTCCTCTAGATGGCTCATGAATAGATTGGCATAGAACGGTGCCATGTGGACGTGCATTGCTGCAGCGAATGTTTGTTTGTAAGCAACGCTTTCAAAGGAGAAGTAATTATGGGTGAGGATACAGTTGGTCATGGCAACTATGAAGATGGGTGTTGGCGATGTCAGTATAAAGGGAGCTGACATCAGTAGTGATGAGCAGGGCAGCAGGTGCTAAAGGAACAGGAACAGTGGAGAGTCTGACATCAGTAGTGATGAGCAGGGTACAAGTTGCTAAAGGAACAGGAATAGTGGAGAGTCAATGGAGGGGATGGTTGGTTTCTTCATATGGGATGGTAGGTTGTGGGTAAATAGACAGTAGGTGTTGGAGCACAAGAGCAGAGTGTCTCTCAGTGGGGGCACCATAACTGGTCACAATGGGACTCTTGGGTAGTTAGGGAGCCCTGAGTGGCGGGGGTGGGGATGGGGGTATGTGAAAGAAAAAAAGAAAGAATGAGAGGGGGGGGGGGGGTTAGGTAGGTTTTGGGTTGGGCGTAAGGATTTGAACAGAGAATCTTATTGGATTCCTTCCTTGGGTTTACTTGGCGGGGTTTGTAAGTGGAAGAATCTGGCAGCTGGCAGTGTCTGTCCAGGCAATCCCTGCGAATAAAAACCACAGTGGTGGAGCCTTTGTCAGCAGGTAAGTTTATAAGGCGGGGATCAGTTTTCAGGTGGTGGATTGCAGTTCTTTCAGCAAATGTTGTGTTTAGCTTTCATGTTGATGGCTTTGGGGAATGATGATGCAAGCTTGAGTTTCAGAAATTTTGGATTGTTAATAGGGGGTAATTTTTTTATTTTTTTTTTTTTTTTTTTTTTTTTTTTTTTTTTTTTTTTTTGGTTGGGGGGGGGGGAGCAGTGGGGGTGGAGCACGGTTTGGATGGGGGAGTGAACATCATCAGGCAGGGTTCAGCATTGGCTTTGATACTCTCAAGATGAAAAGTCACACAAGATAGTAATAGTGCAACAATAACACTACATTAAGTAATATGAACCATGTTCAGAAAGTAAGAGTATTTGATTTTTGTATTCATTTTTGCCATGATGTACTTAAAAAAAAGTTGCTGTATATTTTTGATATACTAGTTGACTGTTTGTCACTTAATCACTATCCCATTCAGCACATGCAGTTACCTGGGACACAAGTTCCTTTATGCTCTCCTCAAAGAACTCTCCCTCAGCCTATTTCCCCCACTTTATAATCTCTTTCTGTGCCTACTCATCAGTTGGAAACTTAATTCTACTCTTGTATGCCTTCAGAATAGTGAAAAGTCAGGGGAAAACAAGGGGTGGTTCAAAACATCCCAACCAAATGAGTCCAAGAGCAGCTTGGTGGCTAAGGCTGTTTGAATATGGGTGTTGTGTAGCAGGCACGCCCCTCTCGTCTTCTCGAGACAGAAATTAAACCAAAATGATACCATTTTGGTTCTAAAACACTGAGGCCATGACTACCTAAAATTGGTATTTTGAATTGTTTGGCAGATGGAGAATTGGTGTGGTGTCACTGTGGTGACTTTTTTTTCCCCCTCAGGCATGTAATGAGACAGTCAGGTTTCATCACCAGTCGCAATAGAGCTCAGAAAATCCTCACCTTCCAATTCAAGTTGGAGACGAAACTCGTGGGCACAACTGACTACATTTTTCTTGGGCTGCCCTGTAAGCTGTTTTGGGACCCATCTTGTGCCGTTTCTGATATTCCAGTGTTTCTGTGGGTGTTTTCTACAAGGAAGCTCTGAAGAGTTATGGAAACATTGCAAAAAATTCATCCGCAGTGAGTGCAATCTTTGATCCCTCATAAACACACTCATTGTGTACATAAAACTTGAGTGTAAACCTTCAAAAAAAACTTCAGTAGATGTTATTCCTTGTGCAAGTAGGAATTGGGTCACAGGATGTGGCTCACACTTGACAGGATTTCTTATGAACATCTTCCACGAAACTGGACAGTACAGCATGAGTTTATGTAATGCCATGTTCCTGTGATACTTGCTCTGGTCAGGGGATCCCCTACTACCCCCAGTGTTGTCAATCCTAAAAAAATCACAACTTGTTATGGTCACAATACACTTACTTTCTGATCATGCCTTGTACACATTGAGTTGCACATTAAAGATTATTTTTTCTTTACCACTTTAGAGTAAAACTCATATTGCCACAGAGGATTACACATACAAGTAGTATAGTTACAACTTAGATATTATTTAATAAGGAAATGATTGATAGGAAATTCCAGTTCTTCGTACAAAATGAAAACTTCACATAAAAGGCTTTTATTTATGATTGAAAGGATTTTTCATGAAGTAGTATGGAGTGTCAAACAGGTATCTTTTTTAAACAAAGCTTATTGTTCCTCTGCTATTATTAGATAGTGAATTGAATATTTTAGCATGAATGTACTTGACTGTCTTTGAACAAGTGCCAGATGCTTTGACTAAGAGTAGAGACTGCAGATTATCTTTCCTTCATAATAAAGACTATCAGGGGCTGTATGTACTCAGATGTTGTTGTTCTTATATACAGTTGTTTGAATAGAACACAGCATGAAGTGAAGTGTGTGGCGATACCCTACACACAATATTAACTACTTTCTGCAGTGTGAAGATAGGCACTTTCCATAATATTATGCCTGTAATACATTATAAATGTACTGCCATCACCAAAATCACTCTCTGAGAAAATGTTGTGTGGCGAACACGTTTTGTCTGCCGCCTATGTAGCATAAAGAAATTATGAGGAGTACACTTGTTTTAGTAAATGGTCAGTATGTGCAATACCTATGTTATTTGGGTAATAGTTGTGTGCGTGGAAGTGAATGAAAGTAATCTTCATATCAAAAGTAAGATTCACTTAAGGAAATTAGAAAAGTGTGAAAGACAATTGCTGGCCATTACTTTTGTTCGGGATGTGAGATAATAGTGCTGATAGACACATATAAAAGTACATGGCACTATTCTATTTTTTTGAGTTATTATTTTCTTCCTCAGGGAGGAGAAAAGGATGGACTGGGGAAAGTGAGAAAGAAGGTACATATTACTCAAACTCCAGGACGAAAGAAATGTATCTATTTTGTGGACGAGGGGTGGAAATACAATTCTAATAAGACTAAAATAATGTGTAATCAGTCAATTAAAGAGAAAACACTACAATTTGAGTATGCATGTTTGAGCTCTACGGTGGATGCTAAATACTTTTCATTTTCCGCACAGTGTCTCATTCTTTCACTCTGTTGAGTTGCAGCAGTGAATGAAAATATCAGTGCATTTTTGAAACATCTGAATCTTCAAAATATCTGAGTTTTGTGATCAGCTTTGTGTGTTCACCTGAACAAAAATGCCTCTGTGACATGTGATAAATTGAATATAGATTTTAGTGATTTTTCTATTTGGAGGAGAAGGTGTGCCTGTTACGGGCTTAACAACAGTCCATACTGAGGCACCTACCAATCTCCGTGAGCTACATCTCACTAGCATGCAACTTGTTTGCACTTTGCAAATAGAAACTGGTAGAAGTCCTCACACACTTTCAAAGGAACATTTGCATATGTCTAATGATGCACTGTGGCAAAATACCGTCACTGCTGATGGTCAACCACCCCCATAAAGTATGTATACTGAAGGCAGCGAATAAGGTAATTGTCATATCATTCTATTACAAAGACATGCTGTATGCTGATTCTGTTGAAAAAGGTGCTATGGGCTGGTCTTGAGCCATCTAATGATCACATTCAAAATAAGAGTAAATAATTTGTTTAATAGTGGAACGTTCATTGGATTAATGCTAGCTGAAACAGACTGTGATAGAAATTTTGACCAGAAAAGGCATCTCTATGGTACCCCATCCACCTTACAGTCAAAATTTGACATTGTTACACTTTTTCCTCCACCGCAGTGCCAAAACGGACCTCAAGGAAAGTTGTTTTGACACACACAATTTCTAGATACATGGCAAAGAATGGCCTTCACCATGTTTTGCAGGAGTGCCATGGGACTGGGACAAGCGCAGGCTCAAACATGGTAATTGGATGTCTCTATTGGCCCGCTGGCTCAGCAGCTGTCGTGGCAGAACACCTGAAGGAAAATTTGGAAAATATTTCAAGTAGATTTTCTGACCATGTTATAGTTTTGGGGGTGATTTTAATTTACGAGATATAGACTGGGAGACTCACATTTATAATGGATGACAGGGATAACTACTGAAAACTACCTTGAGCAGTTAAACAGAGAACAGACTTGTGGTGATAACATATTAGACCTTCTGGTGACAAATAGACCCAAACTATTTGAAACAGTTAACGCAGAACAGGGAATCAGCAATCATAAATCGGTTACAGCATTGGTGAAATCAGCCATAAATAGAAATAATAAAAAAGGTGGGAAGATTTTTCTGTTTAGCAAAAGTGACAAAAAGCAGGTTTCAGAGTACTTGACAGCTCAACACAAAATTTTTATCTCAAGTGCAGATAGTGTTGAGGATCAGTGGACAAATTTCAAAACCATTGTACAATATGCATTAGATAAGTATGTGCCAAGCAAGCTCGTAAGAGATGGAAAGGAGCCACCATGGTACAACAACTGAGTTAGAAAACTGCTACGGAAGCAAAGGGAACTTCACAGCAAACATAAACATAGCCAAAGCCTTACAGACAAACAAAAATTACAGGAAGCAAAATGTAGTGTGAGGAGGGCTAAGCGAGAGGCGTTCAACGAATTCGAAAGTAAAGTTCTATGTACTGACTTGGCAGAAAATCCTAAGAAATTTTGATCTTATGTCAAAGCGATAGGTGTATCAAAACAAAATGTCCAGATACTTTGTGACCAAAATGGTACTGAAACAGAGGGTGACAAACTAAGGGCCGAAATACTAAATGTCTTTTTTCCAAAGCTGTTTCACAGTGGAAGACTGCACTGTAGTTCCTTCTCTAGATCGTTGCACAGATGATTAACTGTTAGATATTGAAAAGATGACAGAGGGATAGAAAAACAATTAAAATTGCTCAAAAGAGGAAAGGCCACTGGACATGATGGGATACCACTTCAATTTTACACAGAATACGTGAAGGAACTAGCCCCCCTTCTTAAGGCGGTGTACCGTAGTTCTCTAGAAGAGTGTAGCATTCCAAAAGAGTGGAAAAGGTTACAGGTCATCCCTGTTTTCAAGAAGGGATGTCGAACAGATGTGCAGAACTATAGACCTATATCTCTAACCTCGATCAGTTGTAGAATTTTGGAACAGGTATTATGTTCGAGTATAATGACTTTTCTGGAGCCTAGAAATCTACTCTGTAGGAATCAGCAGGGGTCTTGAAAAGATGATTGTCTGAAACTCAGCTCGCGCTATTCGTCCACGAGCCTCAGAGGGCCATAGACACGGTTTCACAGGTAGATGCTGTGTTTCTTTACTTCTGCAAGGCATTTGATACAGTTCCCCACAGTTGTTTAATGAACAAAGTAAGAGCATATCAATTGTGTGATAGGATTGAAGAGTTCCTAGATAACAGAACACAGCATGTCATTCTCAATGGAGAGAAGTCTTCCGAAGTAAGAGTGATTTCAGGTGTGTTACAGATTCTGAAAACATGAAAATCCCATTTTCCTCGAGATTTCACTGTCAGGTGGATTCAGCATTCCATGACTTCTGAAAAAACATTGATATAAATATGACTTTGTTGCATACAAAGGTTTTATTTGAAAAAAGTACAATCTTATCAGGCAAAATTTGTGACTGAATTGAGCACTTATTGCTATGGAGGACACAGAATGTTATCTTGAATGGAGAGTCACCAACAGATGGAGAAGTAACTTCTGGTGTGTCCCAGGGACGTGTGGGATCTTTGCTGTTCATGTTGCATATTAGTGATCTGGCAGACAATAGTAACCTCAGACTTTTTGCTGATGATTCAGTTGTCTGAAGTGAACTAGTGCCTGGGGAAAAAAAAGTAAAAAAAATAAAAAGTTGCACTAATGTTCAGTCAGAGCTTGATAGGATTTCAAAGTGGTGTAATGACTGGCAAATAGCTTTAAATGTGCAGAAAAGTAAAATTGTGCACTTCACAAAAACATAAAAGTAGCACCCATGACTACAATCTTTGCGTCATAATTGTATTTGCTCAATTTGTACAAATGGCTGTATTTAACAATTTGTGGTGATACATAATGGAATAATTGCATAGACTCAGTCACAGATGAAGCAGATGGCAGACTGTTTAGTTTGTAGCATCAAAAGGCAGTTAGTCTACATAGGAAATTACTTGTTAAACATTTGTGCCACCCATCATAATATATTGCTCATGTGTGCAATATCCATACCAGATAATTGTAACAGGCCATACGGAATTTATTCAAAGAAGTGAAGCATGAATAGTGACACAGTTATGTTTGATCCACGAGAAAGTAATGGAAATGCCGAAAAATCTCAACTGGCAGACTCTTCTAAAACACACACAAACTATGCTCTGAAAGCATACTTAAAAAAATTCAAGAACCAGTCATAAGTGCAGGATCTGGAATAGAGACACAATGTATCATTTAAATAGTCATTCTTTCTAGCTCCATATGCAAATGGAAAGGGAAGAAGCCCTAATAAATGGTACAATGGGAAGTATACTCTGTCATCCACTTCATTGGTTTGCAGAGTATAGATGTAGATTGCGGATGATCTCTTTCTGTTTACATATCTTGATAATTGAAATCTTGGAACAAGCATGGCCATTGTTATCATAACAGAAATTCTGTTTTCCATAACATAACATAACATATACAGTACTTTGATAGCCATTCGTAGATAAGTTAGAAAGACTTGTTTGCATCTTTCCTTTCCCCTGGCATGGGAACAGTGACTATGATGGCCTATTAAAAAAATATTGTTCTAACTGAAAATCTTTTAACATTGACAATCACAGGCAGAGGTGGATGCTTGCACTCACCTGGAATGAAGAATGACAGGCATTGCAACATGCAGTTAATAAGAGGGCATCATGTAAAAAAGACACTGAAGAATGGTGAAGATTTATTGTTATTTGCATAAAAACTGCACATTAAATAGTGCACATTTAGTTGAGCTCTCTCCCTCTCTCCCTCTCTCCCTCTCCCTCTCTCCCTCTCTCCCTCTCTCCCTCTCTCCCTCTCTCCCTCTCTCCCTCTCTCCCTCTCTCCCTCTCTCCCTCTCTCCCTCTCTCCCTCTCTCCCTCTCTCCCTCTCTCCCTCTCTCCCTCTCTCCCTCTCTCCCTCTCTCCCTCTCTCCCTCTCTCCCTCTCTCCCTCTCTCCCTCTCTCCCTCTCTCCCTCTCTCCCTCTCTCCCTCTCTCCCTCTCTCCCTCTCTCCCTCTCTCCCTCTCTCCCTCTCTCCCTCTCTCCCTCTCTCCCTCTCTCCCTCTCTCCCTCTCTCCCTCTCTCCCTCTCTCGCTCTCTCCCTCTCTCCCTCCCACTCCCCCCCCATGCTTTCCTTTGATCACATGCCACATGCATTTAGCCTTGATAGGTAAATGTTATACCATATTTACAGGTGCTCAACAATCCAATGCTGATCTCCTAACAGATTTGGGTGGCTTCAGCTCCCCTGCCTTTGGCAGTAGTTTAGGAGCTTCTACAGTGAATAGTGTACCTTCTGTCAATCCTTTGGACACTGGACTAACAGTTTCTGGTAAGACTTCATAATTTTATATTGTTAAACAGCATTATTTGTGCAGATTTGTACTGACCATTTATTGTATGTGTTTTGATGTATTGTCTATATGTTTGTGTGTGCTTAAGATCAGTTTTATTTATTTATTTATTTGGGGGGGGGGGGGGAATTTGTTACTTATTTGTAAATGTTATAAAATATAGTACATGTTTTGCTTCAGTATGGAAACAAAAACAACATTCAGACCAGAACACACTAAGTGGGGAAGTATGATTTGTTTCACTTGAAGACTTTAGATAAAACTACAAGTTCACTGTTACCAGTCACTATTTATTTATCTCCACAATGCATTTCAAAGGTTTAAACCTCCATAATCAGGTGGATGTGTAATTGTTAGTGTTACAAGTGTGTGTGTGTGTGTGTGTGTGTGTGTGTGTGTGTGTGTGTGTGTGTGTGTGAGGGCGTGCGCCCATGTGGGCTGCTTTGTGTGGTGTTTGTACATTTGTAGTGTTTCAAAGATGTCTAGCTTTTTGCCTTAGTCTCTCTCAGTAGACAGTGCCAAATGTTCCTCCAAAAAATTGTAATGGCGCACGCGCACACACACACACACACACACACACACACACACACACACACACACACACACACCATACTAACATATGTAAATCACCTGATGATGGATGTTTAAATCTTTGAAACGTGTCATGGAGATAAATAAACAGTGACTAGTAACAGTAAACTTTTTGTTTCATTTAATGTCAATAACAATCATGATAAAGCCTAACCTAAAATGTTCACATTTAAAGTTCTCTGGAAGATGTAGTGATGTCTTAGAAAGTTACGGGAAATGTTAAAAATGACTACTCTAAGATATACAGTTTTCTTCAGCTATTGGTGATTCTTTCCCAGTGACAAATTTTTAACAGCAAATCCTATAAACAGGCAGTAGCAATACTTTATGGAATTCTTTTTCTGTAGTGTTTTCTTGATGCAAATAATATCGTACACTTAGTATCCCCACCAGTGGAAGTTCCGATGAGGGCAGATGGTCTCGCATGGGTAGACAGTGTAGTGGTTCAGAAACCTGCAATAGAGTGTGCACACATTGTCATATGGGCAGACCTATTGACAGAGGTATTTACCAGCAAGTGGCAGTAAGCAAAGGAGGACAGTGATGCTTGTGTATACCTAGCCTTGTGCATGTGCCTGAGAGTTGTCATATGTTCAGTTAGCCACTTGCTGGGTATACTGCCATGTGCATATCTAGGTGTGTGCGGATCCTCTGCTTCCTGTAATTCAGTTAAAATGGCGAGTTCGTTCCACTCTTGGACTTACGTTCCCTGGTTGTTACCCAGTCATAATTGATCTGTGTAGCATGTGCAACAATAGTGTTGGGTAGTGGTTTTGTCATGCCTACTGCTGTTACCAGAGTATGAATTCAGTGAAAAATAATACACCATTTTTATTTAAATTACTTGAACTTGAATCTTATAATAATGCATAAATTGAGCAGGGTTACATAGAATTATTCTTTGGCACTTACTTCATCTGGAACTACTTAGTAACTTTTCTACAATTACATACGAGCACCTGTTGTAATGCAGGATCTGGAATATTTCTGATATTTTATACTGAATCAAAGAGAAGTAGGCATAAAGAGCATTTATTGATATTTAATAGATGTAAAAATTGGGTTGTAAAGTGCATCAGTGTTACTGGTTTATTGTACCAAAGGCAAATTCACTTGAGAGAACTATAAAAATTAAGAATATTGTAAAAAGTAAAGGTGCTACTTACCATATGGTGGAGATGCTGAGTCACAGATAGGCACAACAAAAAGACTGTCACAAATATAGCTTTTGGCCAGTAAGGCCTTCATCAGAATTAGATGGTAAACACACACACACACACACACACACTCTCGTGCAAACACAACTAACTCACACGTGACTGCACTCCCAGGCAACTGAGTCACCCGAGACTGCAGTCATGTGCATGAGAGTTGTGTGTGTGTGTGTGTGTGTGTGTGTGTGTGTGTGTGTGTGTGTGTGTGTGTGTGTGTTTGTTTTTGTTTGTTTGTGTGCCATCTAATTCTGACAGAGGCCTTACTGGCTGAAAGCTATATTTGTGAGTCTCTTTGTTGTGCCTATCTGCGACTCAGCATCTCCGTCATATGGTGAGTAGCAGCTTTCCTATTCACAATATTGTTACCTTCCAGCCTGGATTTTCCATTGTTATCAAGTAAGAGACAGAATTGCTGGACAGTACTTAGCTTTTATGTGAAATCCTTGGTACTGTTAATAGATCCACAGGACGTAACAAGAAACTGTTGCAGCTTTCACAACTCAGTTGCTTCCTTGAGGGGAGAAAGGGGGGGGGGGGGGGGAGTGATACATTAGGATGAGGGGTAACCACGTATGGTAAAGATAAGAGGTGAAACAGATATTAGTTTTCTTCATATATGATGGAGATGGAAGTACATTTTATGTTTCATATCTTAGGAACTATGTTGTAATCCACAGTAAAGATCAAAAGCGCGCCGCGCGCACACGCGCACACACACACACACACACACACCACACACACACACACACACACACACACACACATCTTAGTCTGTGTTCTTTAGTACATAGCACAGTGAGTTGTTGTTATTCAATAAGGGACTTCTTCTCCTCCTCCTCCTCCTCCTCCTCCCTCTCTCTCTCTCTCTCTCTTTCTTTCTTTTTTCAAGTGTTTTGTTATTACTGTTTTGTAAAGTGAAAAATTTTCATAATGTGTCATTGTTTCTGAGAAACATCTGCATCATTTTTGCTTGAAGTAGTGATAAAGAAGTAATAAGTATATTGTATTGTGTAGAACAGCAAATGAACTTTGACATTCCAGCTATGCCTGCATGTGTTGAGCATCAAGTATCTGCAGAACAAGAAGTGGAACAGATAGATTACGTCAAAAATCAAGCAGTGGCATCTATGAAGCAACGACACAGGACAGAAACATTGTCATTCATGGAAGTGGTTGAACGTGTACTACTTGGTCTGAATTCATTGCCAATCAGAAATGAAAAAGAATTGATGACATTGAAAAATAACTTTGAAGAACTGCTGAAACATTTCCCTGGACAGTACACACCTCAGAAATTTTGTGACATTGATGCAGAAACACAGTCCTTTTACATATTCAGAAATGTGTGGTATAAATCACTGTTGCAGAAACTTTTAGATTTAGTACTATCAGATTGTTGTGCTGCCAAGGACATTAGTGATACATGTTCAAAAATATTTTGCATTGATGGTGCACCGCTGTCAATGTTCCATAGTGCACTTTCAGTACTTGTCAGTAAATTACAGGATGTGAAGGGACCCAGTAGGAAATGTGAATACATAGTTTTTTTGTTGGAGAAATTGCTTAAATGTACATCTCTGAGAAGTGCAATACTGGATTATTGTAAAGTGGATACAACTTCTGTAGGTATAAAAAATGGAAGAGATCCTCTTTTGGATAAAGAAGATATATTTATGTGGGATGAAACACTTCAGTTGTTGATATCATTACCAAGTAGAGTTGCTAATAAGCTACAGGACAACACATTGGAATGCTTTTATCCAGATAATTATTGCATGATTTTGGTAGTACATGTAGCTCATACACTGCATTTTCTAGTGGATGCTGTTGCAAATAGATGCCTTTCCTTCAGGATAGAAGGATTATCAGATTTACTGTCCAAAATTTTTGTACATTTCAATAATCAAAGAAAGTCACCCGCACTGCTTTCTTTACTTACTATTTTAGAAAGCTGGTGTGAGGATACTATTTTCTCTTTGGTTTCAGGACAACTAATGAGTCATTTAAGTAGACAGGCATGTGAGTTGTGGGGAGTAATGTTACTTACACAGTGCCAGTCACCAGCAACAGTACACAGAATTCTGACTCGTGTGGTTTGCATTTCTGCCGATTGGAGATACGTTTTGGCATGTAAAGCACCAATGGTAACTGGATATTTTAATGTAAATTGTGAAAGAATGGCTATCAATCTTGCAGGATATTTAAAACTGTCAGATGTATCTCTACTTAAAACTGTAACCATTGATGTTCTAAATGCATGGGGTGATCATGCTTATGTACTCCAGTTGCCACTTGAATCTCAGGTAGCAATGACCAAGGTATTATTAGCGTGTATACTAAATCTAGACTCCATTGATCTGCAGGCAACAGGTATAGAAATGAAAATGATTCACTGTATTCCTGCTCGTTTAGAGTCTTCGGATGAAGTTATTAGAGTGCTTGGCATGTTCATTGCTGAAACTGTTGTTAAAACCCTTGCAAAAGGACGAAATGATGATAGAAAGTATGAATTACAGTTTGATTACTCTGGCTTGGGAAAGTCTGCTGGCGACATTCTTAATGAATTACAGCATGTTGTGATGAGTGTAGAATTTTGGGAAGAAGAAAATCAAGTTATTGCGATGAAAAATAAGTGTGAAACAGACTCACCAAATGTGAACACTGAATGTACATGCAAATCATTTCCTGGTAAATGTGTGGGTGATCGTATGTTAAGTCAGCTTGCAGTAGAATGTGAAATGGAAAATGTGGCAGGAAAAACTGAACTTTTTGCTGAAGAAATAGTGTCAAAGGAAAAGCAGGGCTTTCCTCAGCAGGACAGGAGTTTTAAAAAAGAAATAATTGATAATGCAGCTTGTGACAGTGAAGAAAGTGTATTGGATAGTGATGATGATCTGATTCCATATGAAATGCCTGATGATTTGAAACAGTCAGTGAAAAAGCGTCCCAAGTACTTGAGAGATCTGTTAGATATTTTGAGAGAAGGTGATGATATTGAGAGTTATACTGAAGCTCTGAAAGTTGCAGACAGTCTCATAAAAAAGCAGTTGCCTGGAGATGACATTTCATTGGGAGTAGATCTTCTTGAAATTTTAATCAATATGGAGGACAAGTATTCTACGACTGATTTTGATCAGTTGAGATACACAGCCTCTGTAGCTGCTGTAGTGGCTCACCCAGCTCCTTTGGCGGTGTATCTCGGTCATCAGTTTGGCATACAACAGGGTCGGTATTCATTTGATAGGCTCACTTTTATTCTCAAAGTGTTGACAGGATCAGCAACAACTCTTTCAGAGATAAAAAGAAGGCTAGGTAATGATAATGTGAATCTCTTAGTGAAACAAGCATTAGAACACACTGGAAAAACTAGAATATTTGCATCAGGAAGACGTAACCCTATTGAGCAGAAAAATGAATTTTCAGCTGTAGCAGGGTCATTCTTTTTTCCACTAGTTCATAATATCAAAGCAGCAAATATTCTCTCATCCTCAAATAGTGATAGCATTATGTTAGAACATATATTGCATTGTCTGGCATCAATTACATTGTGCACTACAAATTGTCCAATTGCTCCTCGTATAAGTGTGGAGCTTCTAGCACTGGCGTCCAGTCTTCACAAACATCCTCAGTCACGCGTGCGTCTTGCTGTTGTGAGATGTGTTGGTGCTTCTGTAGTCTGTGTTGGCAGCATTGAAGGTATAGATGAACTTGAGAGTGCCTTAACTACAGCTTGTATTTGGTTGAATGACATGGGCAAAAATGATCCAGACTCTAGATGTAGAAAGCTTGCAGCAGATGTTTCCTTACTTATTGTTGTCAAAATTTGAAACCAAAAGTGGCCTGACTGCGTGGAGATCAATGCACTGTAGTACTGATACAGTTCTGATGAAATAGAACACTGCAGTGAGTTTAGCAGCACAGAAGTTTCTCAGAGCACTGAAATGTTAGAGAAAATATGCCATTTATGCATGCTATTAAACTTGTGTATATACATTTGTTTTTTCTTTTGTGTGTATACCTCTTTATGCAGGCATTAAGCCATTTAAATCAAAACAATTTTAATTTTGTACGAGATGTCTTATTTGTTAGAAATGCTGTAAGTACACTATTATTGTCAAATAAAAATATATTTTATGTAAGTAAGTCTCCTTATTTGAGAAGAAACACTTCAGTTTATTTTTTGTTCCTATAATTTAAAATTAGAAAATGATGCTAAAATGGAAGTTACCTATATTAAACAGAAGATACATCACTGCTTTATTGAATGTATGTACCATTGCCAAATTGATATGAATACTTGCAAGAAGTTACATGAAATACTGCTCTTTCTTTCTTGGGAGACTACAAATCATTTAGAACTTACTAAAAGAAAGTTCTGCTTTTTGGGTGTTACCTGTTCATTTATTTTACAGTCACGATTTCAGTTTTGTAGCCATTTTCAAGACCAGTCTTGAAATATGTGTGACTTGTTTGGGACATGTCATTGACAAAACCTTGATTGTCTAAAATAAGTGAACAGTGGATAGTCAAATGGTGGAAATTTCTTCTGAAAAATGATTATATTGAGGTTTTTGTAAATAATAACTCCTTCTTCTGTGACTAGTGACGCAATTAGCACATAAGTGCATAAAAAAGATTGAAAAAGGTGTAAATCTGTCTCTGTGAATACCAAGTGAAGAATAAAGGAAGGTATCTAGAATACATTGTTAACTGGAAGAAGTTAGTGCTGTGAATTACAGCTGTCAAAAGTATGACAAAAAATGAAAAACAATAGTGATTATCAAAGATAGGTCAACTAACAGAAATGAGTAATAATGTAGTTAGATGGTATAGATTGTCAGTTTTTTGACTATATGAAAACTCTTTCCTATTCTACACTTTATCATATTTTGTCTGTATTTAAAGTAAGATTTGATTAGATTCCTCACTCCTTCCACGGAAGTGCAACAATCTGATTTACCCTTGGATTCTGCTCCTTGCACATTTTTGTTTTTTCTTTCACCCTCTTCCACCTGCTCAGCTTCCAGTGTCATTTTACACCCAATACTGGAGTGCTGACCTTTTTCTCAGTCTTCATCTTCTTTCTTGAGACATCTTTTGATTTTGAAAGATTAATTGCTTGTTAAGTACTTCTTACTAAATAAATTCTCATAGTTTTGGTGAATGTAAATGTACTTTGTTTTAATTTCACATATTTGATTTTTCGTACAGAATTTTACTAAATGACTAGTTTATATATATATTAAAAACAAAGATTCCAAGACTTACCAAGCGGGAAAGTGCCGGCAGACAGGCACAATGAACAAAACACACACACACACACACACACACACACACAGAATTACTAGCTTTCGCAACCGATGGTTGCTTCTTCAGGAAGGAGAGGGAAAGACGAAAGGATGTGGGTTTTAAGGGAGAGGGTAAGGGGGTCATTCCAATCCCGGGAGCGGAAAGACTTCTCTTAGGGGGAAAAAAAGGACAGGTGTACAATCACGCGCGCGCGCGCGCACACACACACACACACACACACACACACACACACACACACACACACACACACACACACACAAGCAGCATATTATGTCTGCTTGTGTCTGTGTATGTGCGGATGGATGTGTGTGTGTGTGTGTGTGTGTGTGTGTGTGTGTGTGTGTGTCTGCGCGCACACGCGAGTGTACACCTGTCCTTTTTCCCCCCTAAGGGAAGTCTTTCCGCTCCCGGGATTGGAATGACTCCTTACCCTCTCCCTTAAAACCCACATCCTTTCATCTTTCTTTCTCCTTCCTGAAGAAGCAACCATCGGTTGCGAAAGCTAGTAATTCTGTGTGTGTGTTTGTGTGTTTTGTTCATTGTGCCTGTCTGCCGGCACTTTCCCGCTTGGTAAGTCTTGGAATCTTTGTTTTTAATATATAATGACTAGTTTGTTAATATTATTTGTTGTTATATTGCAGAAGGTATGAATCAGGGAGGTGGCACCTGGATAAACTGAAAGAACCAGAGGTTGTAGAGAGTTTGAGAGAGCATTAGGGAATAATTGACAAGAACAGGGTAAAGAAATACATTAGAAGAAGAATGAGTGGCTTTGATAGATGAAATAGTGAAGGCAACAATAGATCAAGTAGGTAAAAAGACGAGGACTAGTAGAAATCCTTGGGTAACAGAAGAGATACTTAATTTAATTGATGAAAAGAGAAAATATAAAAATGCAGTAACAGAAGCAGGTGAAAAGGAATACAAACGTCTCACAAAGGAGATCAACAAGAGGTGCAAAATGGCTAAAGGCAAATGTAAAGGGCTGTAGAAGCATATATCACTACGGGTAAGATAGAGGCCGTTTATAGAAAGATTGAAGAGACCTTTGGAGAACAGAGAACCACCTGTATGAGTATCAAGAGCTCAGATGGTAAACCAGTCCTAAGCAAAGAAGGGAAAGCCGAAAGATGGAAGGACTATATAGAGCGTCTATACAAGGGAGATGTACTTGAGGGCAATATTATGGAAATGGAAAAGGACGTAAATGAAGATCAGATGGGAGATATGATAATTCGTGAAGAATTGGACAGAGCACTGAAAGACCTAAGTGGAAACAAGGCTCCGGGAGTACATGACATTGCGTTAGAACTACTGACAGCCTTGGGAGAGCCAACCATGACCAAACTCTTCCATCTGGTGGGCAGAATGTACTGACAGGCGAAATACCCTCAGACTTCAAGAAGAAGAAGAATTCCATTTCCAAAGTAAGCAGGTGCTGATAGGTGTGAAAATCACCGAACTATCTGTTTAATAATTCGTGGTTGCAAAATACTAATGCAAATTCCTTACAGATGAATGGAGAAACTGGTAAAAGCAGACATTGGGGAAGATCAGTTTGGCTTCCGTAGAAATTTAGGAACACGCGATGCACTTACGTTAGAAGCCACTTTAAGGAAAGGCAAACATATGTTCATAGCATTTGTAGACTTAGAGAAAGCTTTTGACAATATTGAGTGCAATAATCTTTCAGATTCTGAAGATGGCACTGGTAAAATACAGGGAATGATAGGCTATTTATAATTTGTACAGAAACCAGACGGCAGTTATAAGAGTGGAGGGGCACGGAAGGGTAGCAATGGTTGAGATGGGAGTGAGACAGGGTTTTAGCCTATCCCCGGTGTTATTCATTCTGCACATTCAACAAACAGTAAATCAAACCAAAGAAAAATTTGGGGTAGAAATTAAAACCAGGGAGAAGAAATAAAAACCTTGATGTTTGCCATTGACATTGTAATTCTGTCAGAGACAGCAAAGGACTTGGAAGAACAGTTGAACAGAATGAACAGTGTCTTGAAAGAAAGCTATGAAATGAACATCAACAAAAGCAAAATGAGGATAATGAAATTTAGTCAAGTTAAATCAGGCGATGCTGAGGGGAATTAGATTAGGAAATCAGAACCTTAAAAGTAGTAGATGTGTTTCGCTATTTGGGTAGCAAATTAACTTACGGAGGGCCAAAATAGAGAGGATATAAAATGTAGATGGGTGATGGCAAGGAAAGTGTTCCTGAAGAAGAGAAATTTGTTAACACTGAGTATAGATTTAAGTATCGGGAAGTCTTTTTCTGAAAGTATTTGTATGGAGTGTAACAAAGTATGGATATGAAACAAGGACAATAAACAGTTTAGACAAGAAGAGAATAGAAGCTTTCGAAATGTGCTACAGAAGAATGCCGAAGATTAGATGGGCAGATCACATAACTAAGGAGGACGTACTGTATATAATTGGGGAGAAGAGGAATTTGTGGCATGACTTTACTAGAAGAATGGATCAATTGGTAGGACACGTTCTGTGCCATCAAGGGATCACCAATTTAGTACTGGAGGGAAGTGTGGGGGGTGAAAGTCGTAGAGGGAGGTCAAGAGATGAACACAGTAAGCAGATCCAGAAGGATGTACGCTGCAGTAGTTACTCAGAGATGAATAGTCTTGCACAGGACAGAGTAGTGTGGTGAGCTGCATAAAGCCAGTCTTTGGACTGAAGACCACAACAGCAAAACATAATACACAAAGAGCATTATGTGCACACAATTACTTACTAGAAATGCAATTTCCTCAATCAAACAATAAAACTTCGTAATCTAAAGTATGTAGAATGTTACCTACATAGTTGCTGGCAATGGAAACAGGATGAAGAGCAGTAATGACAATAAAGTCCACTGGAATTTTATTATTGTGGACAGCTCAATGTGCCATCTCTCGTTCTTTACAATTTGCAGAACATAGGTTCTTTGGTGGTCCAACAACAAACTTTCTCTGGCTATCACTTTCTTAGCTGTATTTCCTCTGCTCCCTCTTCTACCACTACTGCCACCGTACCAACAGAACATTGCTACTTGCTTTAGGTCATTGTTGCCCAGTATTTGTTTTCAGTTTGATTTCAGAGTAACTTGTATTTTTGAAATAACTTACGTATTCCGTGAGTCCTGAAGATGACCAAAGCAAGGTCAAAATACATTGCAGTGTGAAATAAATTATTTGCACTTCTTTACCAATCACAAATTTTTTACACTTGTCCAATGCAGACACAATTAAAACAGTGGTAGGTGCAATATTGTCACTCTGGAAAGAGTTAATGCTATGAATTGGCCTTCATTTCTTTCTTTGGCTTCCTATGTGTAAGGATCAAGATATAATAAAATGAAAGTTTTTAATTTTAATAAACATGAAGACTAAGACAGGAATATTTTGTGCTTCTAGGAATTAGTAAATCCAGTATACTGTATTTGCTCAAGATGACAGTGAAAAAGATGAAACACCCACTTTCTTTCTTTCTTCTTCTTCTTCTTCTTCTTCTTCTTCTTCTCCTCTTTTTGTTAATGAGGCTCTTTGAGAAAAAAGTATTTTCAACATATTCTGACATACCAGAATTGCATACTGTTTTATTGTTTTTGAGTATCTGTGAAAAAAGTTAGCATTACCAGGTACTCCTGTTTTAAACTTAATCCATTTATTGGTTGTCTACATTTTGACAATACAAGAATAAATAAAGTAAAAAGCAATGGTATACAAAAATTTTTATCTTCACTACATTTTACGCTTACTAATACTGGCATTTCTGCTATTGCTATTTTTAATCACCATCATCACCATCGTAACAGCAGAGTTATGAAATTTATATCTTTGTTGTCACAAGTATTTCATTGTTTCTTGTGGATTGTTGCAGTACCGGAGACTGTGGTTACAGTGGAACCTTAGAATGCAACTATTTTTTGCTGAATACATATTGGAATTTGCTTCTATACTGATGTGAGAATGTTACAACGTTCCTTGCTTCCAAACATAGCATCTGCCTCAATAACATTGTTGCAGGAAACACATAAGTACGCCACTGGCCTCTATCTAGACTTTTGCATTCTCCTGTGGAAATGTATCCTGCTGTTGTGTGTTCATTCAATTTTAAAGTCAATTCAGATGGATTCAAGCAAACTGCAGTTTCTCCATGGTTGGCAGCATGACATAATTTGCTGTGCCCTCACTACTTCTCTTCCCACACGTCCTAGTTCTGAGTCATGCCATTATCACTGTTCCCTCTCTAGCCCTTCAACAATGCTGTTCTTGAGTAACTAGATTGCAGGTCATAAGTAACAACACCAACTAATATATAAATAAAAGGTTCCAATCATGATTCAGTGAAAATCTCAGTTTCCCTTGTCCCGCGGTGTAGTGACTTCTGTTAGTACTGACTCCACAACGAGTCTTGGTGCTGTAATTTATTATAGTGATAACAATTACATGATTTATTTCATTTTTTAAACATTTAATTGTGGATTAAATGTTTTTTGTCAGGCAGTGTATATTCTCGAAGTTCTTAAATGTCACCATTTCGTTCAAAGGCTGATTGAAAGGTGGTAATATTTTAACTGGTATTCTAATACATGAACAGCAACCCAATTTCTTATTTGCAACCCACATGATAAAACATTGCAGTATCTCATAATCAAATAAAATATGGACTTGTGTTCTGAATCATGTAATGTTTTTTAAAGGACACCTTATTCGCCATTTGATGTTAACTTTATTTATAGTGTGCCATAAATGTTTGTATACAAAATACATACATGTATGAGAACTTTTATTGCAAAACCATTCAAAAAACACAAGTGTTTGTAAGATAGTAATGTTAAATTCTATGTCGTCTTGAGTTTCACAAAATTATCAGATTTTCAGCAGAGCATTAGATTGTCGTGATGGATAGCCCATAGTTTATTGTGCATCCCATGCGTTAGTGCTGCGCAAGTCGAATGTCGTGTGATTCAACAAGCAAAGTCAGTGCTGCATTGAGCACTTTGACGTATCAGTAATTCTCGAACCTGTTTGAACATGAGTTTTGTTTAGCCTTTCTACCCTTCCGAATTCTTCAGAATAAATCTGCATGTGATCTCATAGCTCAAGTTAGATGTGAAAGTTAAGATTACCTGTATGTCAATCTATTAAACAATGTAAAAATGTCAAACTTCAGCAGCAATAGTTTTATATCTGAATATAAGATGACACCGTAGATTTCGATTGACTAATTTGAAAAAAGAATTAGTCTTATAATCAAGTAAATAGTGTGGTGTGAGTAGGGTCTTTGGCTCTCAATTTCCATTGCTTGAAGGAGCTGCAGGTGTGAGTCAAAACTACCTACTCTGTGTACAGAAAAAATGAAAGTTTTCAGTTGTTGAGGTTTTCTAAAAATGTCACCTTGCGTATGAGAATGTGCTTTATATAATTCTTTTCTTTATAAATCCTGTAGAAGAACTTTGTTGGGTAAAATACTAACAGGAGAATGTAGGTGCAGTATTTTGACAAAATTGTCTTCAGTGGTGGCAGGAATCATTGAAACGTAAACAAAGAGAATACAATAAAGTTAAAGCAAGATCTTGAATTTTTTATACATACATCATTTGTGGTTCAGAGTTTTTATGCAGTCTCTCTCTGTGATATGTAAAGATAGTACACTGTAAATAAATCCATATAAATAAAAAAAATGAGAGAAACAGTAAAGAAAATGGAAAGTTCAGATATGTAGAAAGGTCAAAAAGTTTTTCTCAGCACAACAACATGGTATCTCACATGACAGTAAGGAAAAAGATTTGGAAATGTTATTGGTAAGTACAAATTTTTCATCAGTACACACTCATTCTTGTTTAATGTGGTTTTGTTTAGTCTTCACTTTTCTATGTGCCCAGCTGTCCGAGAACGTTTATTTTAGTTGACTTGCTTAATGAGCTCAGTGAGCTCAGTGAGCTCCACAACATCTTGTAAATGATGCCGTCCTTCTTTCTTTTTTTCCACTTTTTTCCCTCCCACAAAATATCCTAATGTAATTTTCAGTTTTAGGAAAGCACAATATGATGCTTCCTGGTCATAGCACTTCTCCAGATGCATCCATTCATGTTGTGGTGTTAACAGCAGCCTATGCATGGGGCAGTAATTTGTTGGTGTGACTGCTGCAAGTCTCAAGCAATGATGTGGGATAACACAGAATGTTGCAGGGGTTCATAACATATCTGCTGGCAGGCAAAGATATCAAGGACTGACAATTTACTTTGTGCACAATACTGCAGTGTTTACTTGAGGTGTTTGACCAGAAACATGATACTGAATGTGCCTAGCCTAATGTTCCCAAGTAGTCCAAAATTGAGCCACTATCACATCTGAATGCTTCACACATCTGAATGCTTCACACATACGAATATAGCACAATTCAACCAGCTGACCAAATGGAGATCAACAATGAGGCTACTTTCAAACTGCATCAGGTGCTAATAATACTGTCCCACATGAGTATGTGGCACCGCTATGTCCAGTGATCATTCAACATCAGACATTGTTCATGCCCCCCTTATATAACCTACCAAGGCTGGTAACAACATGAAATATGAACAATGCAAGTACTTTTTGGGATGCCAAATTAAACACCTTTCAGCCATGAATTTTCAACCTTATTTTGTTTGGCAACCAGTTTCAGCAGTGTACTATGAAATCTTCAGGCCCCTAACTGACATGCAGGAAGAATCTACCTCGGTTGTGATAAAAAACAGGGGCCAGCAATACTGGTATAAGTAGATATCCACTTGCTACAGTGAACACATCAACCATCACCTGCCAAAGTGAAGTGTTCACTGTAGCAAGCAGATATCTACTATACCAGTATTGCTGGCTCTGTTTTGAGGTAGATTCTTCTTGCATGTTGGTCAGGGGCTTGAAGATGATGTAGTAAAACACTGATACTGGTTGCCAAATAAAATAAGATTGAAAATTCATGGCTGAAAGGTGTTTAATTTGACATCCCCTATCAAACAGCCGAATCCTGCAACCATTTCTAAAAAAAGAAAAAGTGGACCTACTGAGACAAGTAAGTTCTGGTGGCCAGGTAACTGTCACAGAGTACTGCAATTCTAATAATGTAAATACCTGCTGATCAAGTGTGTGTCTATGGACATGCAGTGATATTCGACCAGGTCTTCACTTTCTTGTCAGGCAATATATATTCTCCAAGTTCTTAAGTGAACAGAGGAATTGCCAAGGGACACATCCATCCACAGCATTTACACAATTGACAGAGTTGTTATGTGAAAATCAAGTCAGTTGATAACAGTGGGCAGGAACTAGTATGTGGAGGCATTTTGCATTCCTTCTACAGTTGGAGTCGGGGACGAGACATTCTCTTCTAGGTTCACATCACAGCACTGCAGTGGGCTTGCTGACACTCTGTTCAGCATCTCCAAAATTCCCCTGTTAATGTTGTTGAATACTGAATTTTAATTGTGATCTCTGCCATTCTATAATCAGGTAGATGGTATCCCCTAACTTGATTGCATTGTCTGCCAAATTTTGCCAAGCTGGGTTCTACAAAAATTGTCTAACCAGCTTGTCTCAAACATTTATGTTACTGATGTTCAGAGCAGAGTTCTTTAATTTTCTGACCTTCTAGCTGAAGTACATCCATCATTTTTGCGAGGGTTCCAATGCATACTCAACTTTCAGAGGCTTAGCTCGTATCTTGTGCTGCTCAGATGTGATAAAATTTTGGCAAGCGGTTGGGATATTTATCACATTTGATTCTATAGTGTTATGAAAAAGGAGAGGTTGTTACTCATCATAAAGGTGAACATTGAGTTGCAGACACACACAATGAAAAGTGTTACATATTTAGCTATTAGCCACAGCCTTCTTCAGAAAACAAAAACCACACGCTTTCAGACAAGCAAGCACGTGTCACCCACACATGACTTCTGTCTCCAGCAGCTCCTCTGGGAGTGCAACTGCCATGTTGAACTATAGCAGCAATTGGAAGTCAAAGAAAAGGAGGAGGGATAGTAAGATATTAGGGGAAGTGGGGGGGGGGGGGGGGGGGGGAGAAAGGAGCACTGCCTGGTGGAGAGTGCAGGGACTAGGTGGCGACATGACAAGGCTGCCAGACGCAGTGTCAAATCACCAACCACAAACAGTACCCCCATTTCAACAGTTGCCACCCCTTCCTCACCAAAGTCATTGGTGTACAGCCTGGCCACCTGGGAACAGTGCATCTACATTGACAAGAACTCCTATGCCCTGCATGCTGCAGGTCTCACAAAGGCCGCCACAGACAGTTACTCTCCCCCGGACAAACTCCACAAATAGCCTTCCCATTCCATTTCCCCAAGTACCCTCAATCCTCCCATGCCCACAAGAGCCAGCTACAAATGAGCGCCCCCTTCATCACTCAATACTGCCTTGGACTGTAGCAACTGGAGCATATCCTTCGTCAGGGCTTTATTTATCATCATGCCCCAAAATGAGGGACATCCTACCAAAGACACACTTTCCGTCCCTCCTAAAGTGGTGTTCTGTTGCCTGCCCAACCTTCACAATATCCTAGTACATCCCTGTGCCACACTCAATCCCATACCCTTATCACAGGGATCATATCCCTGTGGAAGATCCAGGTGCAAGATCTGCCCAATCTACCCAACCATCACTTCCCATCCTGTCACAGGCTTATCGTGCCCCATCACATGCCAGGCCACCTGTGAAAGCAGCCATGTCATACACTAGCTCCTCTGCAGTTATTGCACAGGTTTTTATATTGGAGCTTGCTCTAAACGTACGAAAAGGTAAGTTAATGCTGATGAGTAGGAAAAACAATCCTGTAATGTTCGAATATAGCATTGATAGAATGCTCCTTTACATAGTCATGTAGATATAATATCTAGGTGTAATGCAACAAATGAAATGGAATGGGCACATAAGGGCAGCAGAAGGCAAGGCGAATGGTTGACTTAGATTTTTTGGAAGAATTTTAAGAAAGTATGTCTCATCATGAAGGAGACTGGGAAATGCTGGTTGGGTAGATTGGGCAGGTCTTGCACCTGGATCTTCCACAGGGATATGATCCCTGTGACAAGGGCACCTTCACCAAGGAGTCAAGCAGTGTATTGCTCCCTCCTATGTATAGCTCGCAAAGGGAACATGAGGATAAAATTGGAGAGATTAGAGCCCACACAGAGGCATGCCGACGATCTTTCTTTCCACGAACAATACGAGACTGGAATAGAAGGGAGAACTGACAGAGGTATTCAAAGTACCCTCTGCCACACACCTTCAGATGGCTTGCGGAGTATGGATGTAGATGTAGATGTAGATGTAGATGCAGATAGAATGCTAGTATGAGGCATTCTTGAATGCTGTTAAAGTGTTTGGGATGCTCCCCAGGTCAGATTAACGGGAAGACATCAAAGCAGTTCAGAGGTGGGGTGCTAGATATGTTACCGGTAGTTCGATCAACATGCAAGTAATCCTGTTGGAGGAACATCCGCAACTTAGCATTATATCAGAAGCTGAAAATACTGCTTCAGTTGTAAAGTACTTTTATTATCACATGACCAGTTCTGGGCTCTTGTAAGCCCATCTTCAGGTGTCGTAACTTGGTGCTGTGGCCCCCAAGTGCCACGGTGGACATGTACTAGGCATGGTGTGCTACCTATGAGTGCAGAATAGGGGTAGAAAACTTAGAGATCCAACCTTTGAAACTGACTGCAGAGTAATTCTATTGCCACCAACGTCCATTGGGTGTAAGGACGATGAAGATAAGGTAAGCAGGGCTCGCAGGGAGGCATATTGAATTATTTTTCCCAGACTTCATTTGTCACTGGAACAGGAAAGGAAATTACAGGGATTGATACAAGGTACCCTACACTGTGCACAATACAGTGGCTTGTGGAACATGTTTGTAGATATAGATGAATTAAATGGCTAAAATGGTCTCCCAGCTGGAGGTTGCATATGTAATGGCTACCGGTGGCAACAAAAAACTTTCGTTTCCAGTATTATGTATCATTGTCGACTGAATTTGAAAACCCACTCAGATAGCAGCACATATTTATTCGTACATGATGCTTCTGGAAATAGGAGATCGAATCCTCCTAGTGGATTAACAATGAAGGTCTGTGTGCCAGCCATCTGGATACAGTTTTTCTGTCATCCACGAGCATCTAAGCACTAACTTTGGTATGACTAGCAGCCTTTACACATAAGAATTTCTTATGAGTTTTGAAAGGTCTTCAGATTATAATCTGACAGCTGAATGAATTGTATTCAGTACAGCTCTGTTTATGGCCCTTAAGGTAAACTTTACACTTCTTATGCAGTAATTGTCATTTCTTTGGCAATATTTTATGGAGAATCTATTCCATCCGTCGTCTCTCCCATCACAAACTGTTTTACTAGGTACATACATACCTAGTGCTTGGTCAACTGTACTTTAAGATGTAACCTGAGTTCCTTTATAGCTTCCCCTGAGATAAATGTTTATGGAGTTAGTCTTTGAGAGGGAAATCAGAGTTCAAAAAATATTACATTTATATACAGGTGAGATATTCATTTTTTTGTTATATATTTTATTTACTCTAATTAATTAATTAATGTAATGTTCTTCTTCATTGTAAATTTTGTCACCTTATTTTCTGCTTACATTATTCTTGTCCACAGTCACAGTTTATCTTTCAGCTCCCATTTTTATCTACTGTTTTCCCAAAACATCATTCTTATTTACTGTCTTCTCAAAGCATGTCTGTATTACAGTTTCTATAAATTTTAGCCAGTATCTGCATTATACAGATTATATCATTGGTAGTAGTTGCGATTGTTACATGTTGACCTGAAGGAATAAGACAAAAGGCATGAATGTCCAACTTTGAATCCCGTTGATTGAGTAACGCGATTCGTAATGGCCTAAGGTATGCAAATTTGTAACAGGTCTGGAGGTGCATTTGCCTTGCAGCAATGCATGTTTGACTTCAAATTCTTCAGAAAGTTGTGTCTTGAATGTCACAATAGCATTAATATTAGACTCAGATGTATCTGTTTGGTCCAACATTTTGTTTGTCTTTACTCGCTGCACAGTAGCATATCCTATTCCCAATTAAGTGAATACTGATCAGGTACAGATGAATATTCTTGCCATAGATATAGAAAAGTTCTATCAGTGCAAGATTTGCACTTCTCACAAACATCTTGGCCACTGCAAAATCCAGTATCAATAAAGAATGGCACCACTGTGTGACTGAGTGTTTGAGTGTTTAAGAGTACTTTCTGTTGAGTTTCCATTTGGTATGGTGTACACGAAGGATCAACAAGTGTTTCTTGTGCTGAACTATGTAAAAATAGAATCATATGTGGAATGTCAGGTTGAATTTGTACAAAAATTTCCTGGTGTGCACATTCCCAGTGATTTGACGATGCGTAGATGAGTGAAGAAATTTCAAGAGAATGGATCTGTCTTACACAAACAATGGCCTAGAAAACCTAGTGTCCTAACTGAAAATAAATTAGAAGATAGGGGAGGCCTTGGAAAGAAGTCTGAGTAAGTCTCTGCGCCATTTGGCACTTTAGACTGGTGTATCGAGAGCATCTGCTCACAGAGCTGTGCACAAACTGAAAATGTAACCATGCAGTAGTACGGTAGTGTGTCAGCTGAGGAACTCAGATACTGTTGCTCAACGTTGTTACGGCACCTGGCTGTTCAGTTTGTGCACGATGGACCATGGCTGCATTTGTCAGAGTACATAAATTATCAGAACAACTGACGCTGGAGCTCCTAAAATTCTCATGAATTAAATCAGCAACCTCTGCATGATGTGAACATAGGAGAGTGGTATGTAGTTACTGCAAGACTAATTAGTGGACCAATCTTTTTCCACAAGACAGCTATTAACAATAGACTGCATCATTTTTTTGAGAACTGACACCTAATGAAAAGATGTAGGTTATGCCATGCAGGACACTGCAAGATCACACATCGCCAGTGCTTCTATGACAGCAGTACAAAATGTTTTTGATGATAGGATAGTTGACTGGCCTTCTCCTTCTCTAGTTCTAAGTCCTTCTGATTTTTATCTTTGAGGAATGCTAAAAGATAAGGCGTATGCAACCAATCCCCACGTGCTCAAAGAGTTGGGAGAGAAGGTTCGGCTAGTCATTTCCCAGATTTTGGCAGCCAAAATGTGTCTAGTATTTGCTGATTGTTCAGGAGGTGGGCTGCTCTTACCACAAACGGACATCATTTTGAGCACCTACTGTAAATAAAGTTAGGTTTCAGTTAATCACATGGCAGTGTTGTTCATGCTTCTCAGGGGAAGCGCGCACCTGCAGATCAGTGTCGGAGAGCCGGGCGGGGTAGGTGCTGTGGCGGTGGCCATACTGCGCCACCCACGGACCCCTCTGGGAGTTTTTTTTTTTAGACATGTATGATACTAGGTCACTGATCATGGTATCAATAAGTTCTTGTGCAGCGGACAGGCACATTTGAGGAGAAACACTAATGGCTGAGTTTATTTAAAAAATGAAGTAATTATCCACATGGAAAGATGGCACAGTGGTTAAGACTATGACCACTCCTTCCTCCGTCTTCAAAATGGAAAAGTTATCCACATGAAATACTCTTGTCGTTGATAAGATACTAAACTCGTTTAGTAGTTTAAAATATGTGAATATTTAAATTATTGTAAAAAGTGATGCTGATAAACGGTAATGTGATTAGTTCTATTCAATTTCTGGTAAGGAAGTATTCCATATTTTCAGTGGATATTATGCACTGACTTAATCAGTTGTGTGTAGTGTTACTTTTTAAGTTCACATGGTAATAAATTTTAGTTTTGTAACAAGTAATTACATAATATGCCCTTTGATGTGAGGAATATTCTTTAAATATGGTGTTAACTTTTGAAAGACTAAATGTGAACAGACAGACATTTTAAAGTACTACAATAGGTGTCAACTAAAATTACGTTTTACTGTTGTTACAGGCGTTCCCCTGACATTGTCGCCACAACCCTTGCAACCAACATCACCATCTGCCGGAAAGGACCAAGTCTCTCAGTCTTCCAGCAACCAATCTACTGCACAACAGGTACAAATTCTGAAAAAGAGAGCTGAAATTTTGATTAATATTGTTGAAATTGTTTCTCCTTCTTACAGTAAAACTCATTTATTGTTGTGAATACTGTGTTGCAACAGCAGTGTTTTTCCTGGCACAATACTCTTTATTAAAATAGATGATGTAAATGTTTGCAATCCCTAGCAGCTTCCATATCCTTGCAGTATTTGTAGTATTGTTCATCATACGTATTGCATCAGTGTTAATGCTTATTACTTTAAAACACAGTTTTTTTTAGAGGAGGAACAGCTGTCATGCACAAGAATAATTTTGATTGTAAAGAGACATATATTTAAGTATTGTACACGAGTCACATGGGGGGTAAAGGTAGGACCACCTGCAATACAAACTGAGATAAAGAGGCTCTTTGTCCTGCCAATTTTCTATTCACTAAAACTGGTATTATTTAATGATATGTTAGAGTTACTTTAATTATATATCCCATACAATTGTCGGTTAAAAAATTTAGATAATTTTGCTGAGATAAAGTGGTTACTTATTCTAACTAATGAAACATTAATTTATTTTTAATAAGTGTGTCTGTGTGTTGGGGGGGGGGGGGGTGTTCACTTCAAAAATGAATCAAAAATTTTCTTTGAACAGATTGGCAGTACATGGAGCAACTCTGGCAAATTAAACATAGACATAGATAACTTAACAATCTCGGGCTTCCGAAATTCTTCCAAGCCAACACCTACCATGAATCAGCTGGCATGTAGCAGTCCAATTCCTCCTGTGGTTCGTCCTCCTCAAGGTAAGGCTTAACATTATTTCTATTACAAAAAAGAAGGTGAATATTATTTAAAATGTTCCATGAAAATAAAAATTCATATGTGTTATTTTGTTAAGACTGTTTTATTTGGCAATAATGTTATGGAGTTGTTCGAAATTTAGAAGATAGATTAAGGCAAAATGGACACTCTTTGTAAAATACAGTTTCTGCCAAAGTGGATATAGTTTTGCCAACAGATTATATTTACATCATTTAGAAGCGAGAGAGATGCATCTCATAAAGGTGATTTAGATATGGTTCTTAGACATGAGGCATCTTTTCACTGTTAAATTTGAGGTCTTTATTTTACAAAAGACAGTATCACCTAAAGAGGTTAAATCATGTTATGAACTAGCTATTCTCCTAATTGATTTGTTCCTGCAGTAGAACAGTTGAGACTTGGAACACCGCCTTTTTGCAAACACACAATACATCATGGTGTACTGACAAATCCTGTACTGTGTAAATCAGGATTTCTTTGATTTCACAAGGGCACTTATAATGACAGCTGAGCTGGCTTCACCAATTTTGACTCCTATTTTCCTCCTCCTCCTGCTGCTGCACTTTTTACTCCCTCAAAACTGAGCCATGTAGCTCTCTAGTTTAATATTTCCTTTGCAACAATACAAAATTATTCTGTTAATATAAGCAGTCTGCACAAAGTAGTCATTTGGTGATAGCCTGTGACAGTTTAATTATCTTTACATAAGAATGCTTATACCTTCCTGTGTTACTTACTCACTTCATACTGCACATCTGCATTAAAAAAATTTTCTTCTTACTCACACACACAATATTTCTTGTGTGATTTAAACAAATTGAAATCAGATCACTTGCAGTTATGGTAACATAATAATTTAATCTTCGTCTTTGTTGCCAGAAAACTAACATATCTTTAGGCTATTATCTTAGCCTTATGTTTTAAAGAATTTTAAATTCTCTGTAGCTCTGTCGTGACAACCAACTCTTCTCTTATGAAAATTTGTAAAGTGCAAACTTTACATAATGATGTTTTGGCTATACTCTTTCCTTTGTTTTCAAATGTAAGAAGATAACAGAGATGTAATATTCACGGAGGTATGTTTCGCCTTTGCAACTAAATGAAAGGCAGTTTTTTGAGTATTTCTTCTGTTATTTATGAAGCATCTTCAGTGGCATGTAAAATTTTGTGTGTGTTTGCGTAATGCAGTATGTAGAAGTTAAAAGTATATTATGATGTTAGTTTTCTCATGTAACACAACACATTCTTAACTAATACATACTGCTTCATAAATAAAAGAAGTAAAAGAAGCAAAATGTGTATGGAAAAAACTGCCTTTCATTTAGTTGCTTAGACAGAACATATCTCCGTGAATTCTGAAGCAACTAAGGAATGACAGAAAATGGGGGGATGAGGTCAGTCTACTAAGATAGACCTCTGATATTGAGAACTTTTATGTTTGTACCATAATATTTGTATATGTATCTTCGATCTTTCTTTCTGTAATAGTGTCTGATATGTTACTGGGAATTAGTTTTTATTATGTAGCTGAAGCCTTACTTGTAGCTATTGAAAGTATTTTTTTTTCCTTTTTTTTTTGTCAGTGAAAGAAGTACTATTTCATTGCCAACTTGACCTTGCATATGTATTACTTACTTACATCTCCTCCTAAACCACTGGACTGATTTCAACTAAACATGGTACAGACATCACTCACAATCTGGAAAGAAGCTGTGGGGGTAAAAAAAAACATCTGCTTATTAAAAGTGATGGGGTAGTAAAAAAGAATTGTAGCCCATGACATAAGAATAGCCAGACTTATTATCAGGTACTCAAGAATGAGAGCACTTAGTTACTTGCAACAAGCTTCACATATAATTCCAAACCTTTACAAAGCTTTTTCTCATTAGCAATCTCCCACAAAATTATGAAAGGGAAAAAAAATTATCACTGCAAAATATTCACTTTTCATGCACTGAAACTACGGCATCAGGAAAGACTTCTTAATTTATTACTTCCTCGCTGCTAAATGTATTTCTCAACACATTTTGCAGGTAGTATTCATGTATACCATTGAATGTACGTGCAAAGTTATAGGATTGTGCGACACGTAGTTTAGTAGATAAGATGTGTGAAAAACTGCCTTAAATTTATTACTTCTTTGCAAGAAGTGTTTCAAATAAGAGTTAATAGCAGACAGTATCCACATGTGCAGCTGAATGTGCCTGCAGAAGTATATCATTTTACGACCCATAGTTCAGGAAATATGATGTCAAAAAACAAACTGCAGAGTGAAATTTTATGGAGATACAGGTGAACTGTGTGCACAGAAATGTGTGAAATACGTTGAATATATGTGATACATGTACAAGGACAAAGCAATGGGTGAAACACTCTTTCTTAATAAAAATGCATATCAATTCTCAAACAGTTCTGATGTTGGCTTATACCTAAATTACTTCTCCCAGTGACAAGGTTTACAATAAAATGTGAAAACTCTATTCAGCTTAGGAAACAAGTGATGAATAGGAATAATGCATAACCACATACAAAAATGCACAATTCGGTTCAGTAGTAATATTTTAGTTGGAGGATAAATTTACCAATTAGCAACTCAAAACTGTCTGTTGACTCAAAAGTAATGCCTGCTACAATCATACATTCGAGCCTATTACAAGAACCAAGGCAACTTATCCAAATCCTTCCCACTCTGCACAGGCAAAACTTCTTCACACTGGTAATAAATCATATTCTTCCAATGAAAATCTCTCCCATATACCCTACTGCAAAATCAAATTTGTCTTGCTTTGAGTGAAATGATTAGTTTTCGATTACTAAAGGCTCTGCCAACTCAAGTATTCCTTTGCTTGTGTAGTACTTCTAAACATATAAATTAGTCGAATTCTGTTTACTTACCACAGCATAAAAGTTATAGTTTCATTTACTTGCTTAACCTGGCTTGATCACTTCTCAATTAATACCGTTAATAATAGTGTAAAATCGACTCGCCCATCTGCTTGGTATCAAAAGCTCTACATAGTTGCGATTAAGCCCATACTAAAACTTACAGGAGTCATTAAAGACTGACAAACAAATAGCATTATTAGAATTTTTTACATTAAGTATATTGTATCTGACGGCCATTGGAGAATCGTATAGCAGCAGTAGTACCTGTAGAGCCACAGAGCTTCTGCACAGCTGGCTGACCCCTGCAGGTCCGGGGGCTAGAAAAGGCCCGTGGTATTCCCGCCTGTCATAAGAGGCGACTAAAAGGAGTCACACGGGTTTTGGCCTTTATCTGATGGTCCCCTGTAGGGTGACCTCTATTCTATCAGATTTCTCCGAAGAGCGAGCCAGTTTGGGAAGGGCACCTTACATGGTGCATCGTGTCCATCGTGCATTGAGATCTTTAGCCAACTTTCTCGTCGTCGCACTGCAGTCCCACTCTCTCTCCATCCCTTGGGCGACGATACGTTCCTGGGTGCAGTTTCCACCACCCACTATGCTGTGTCACTTTCTGCGCCGACGACGACCATGGACTACTTTGCACCTTATATCCAGCACTGTAGCCAGTCTGTTGTGGTGAGGCCACGATGTACCCTGTTGGTTGTAGCCCCCTGACAACACAGGTATCGCTCTGCAGATGCCTGCACTGTTAACTCCCCACATATGCCAAGGAGTAGATGCCTGTCTCTCTGGGGCATTGGGACTCCCGGCAATGGCTATCCTGCTAGGTGGCCTTTGCTGCGGCTGGGTGGCGCTCATGGGGAGGGGCCCTTGGTCAGAGTGGGTGGCATCAGGGCGGATGACATGCGATGAAGCGTGACACATCTTCTCTTGCTGGTGGCTCCCTCATATTTGGCAGCTTAAACAAACATGCTGGCGCCATCTTAATGCTCTTTGTTGCTTGAGTCACACCAACTGGGGTGCCGATCGTTCTGCCCTTCTACGACTGTATCAGGTGTTGATTCAGTCCTGTCTCAATTATAGGAGTCTGGCTTATGGTTCGGCATCGCCTTCCACGTTAAAAGTTGCTCGACCCCATACTTCACTGTGGGATCAGACTCAAAACTGGAGCTTTCTGCACAAGCTCTATAAAAAGCATACTTATGGAGGCTGGTGTCCCTCCATTGCAGATGTGGCACCAACGACTGCTGGCCGCTTATGCTGCACATGTTTGTAGCTTGCCCGGGCACCCAAATTACCGTCTCGTGTTCCCCAACTCAGTCGTCCATCTTCCAGAACGGTGGCCCCAGTCAGGGTGTACGATGGCGGTTTGCATCTGGGCTCTTCTCTCTGGGCTTGAGTTTTTCCCTCTCCCACTTTTGTGGGCCTATATCCATATATCCCTGTGGTGTGTGCCCTGTCCATGCCGTTGGCTGGATTTGGCTCAGGGTCCAAAGGACTTATTCCCTCCTGAGGCCCTCTGCCGCCGCTTTCTTTCCATCCTTGCTGTGTTTCATGACTCTGACATGATTTATACCAATGGTTCAATGGTTGCTGGTAGAGTTGGCTATGCTATTACACTTGGGGATGATTCAGAAGAACGCCCATTGCCGGCTGGCTGCAGTGTTTTCACTGCTGAGCTGGTAGCCATCTCTCGCGCCCTAGAGTATATCCGCTCCTGTTCAGGGGAGTCCTCCGTTATCTGTAGTGTCTCCCTGAGAGGTTTATGAGCTATCAACCAGTGTTTTCCTCGGTCTCGTCTGGTGATGGCTATCCAGGAGTCCATCCATAGTCTTGCTTGTTGCAGCCACTCTATGGTTTTTTTGTGGACACTGGGTCATGTCGGCATCCCAGCTAATGAAAGTGTTGACACGCTGGCCAAACAGTCTGTCGATGCACCAGCTTTGGAGATTGGCCTTTCAGAATGTGACCTCCGGTTGGTTTTGCAGCGGAATGTCCTTAGTACCTGGGGCACCCTGCCTTCACCCAACATGGCAGGCTTAGTTTTGCACTTTATTCTAGCAGGAGGCTTTTATCACTCAATCTAAGGTTTTGTGTGTGTGTGTGTGTGTGTGTGTGTGTGTGTGTGTGTGTGTGTGTGTTGTGTCTAGCCTTTGGCCTACGGTTTTAGATTGGGGTTCTTAGTGTGTCTCGTGGTGATTGGCTTTTCCTTTTTTGTTTCCATGGTCGGCCAACCACTGTAACACTCTGTGTGCTTTTACTTCCTTTTGTCTGTGTCTTTCTTGTTCTCTGGGATTCCTTGTCTTCTCCGTTGCTTGTTTTTATTCCTTTTGGGTGTTTCATGGTTGTGGAAAAAGGGCCTGATGGCCTTTGTGGTCTGCTCCCTTGAACCCCCACAAACCAACCAACCAACAGCTGACTGACATCATCAACATCAGCATTTTACAGTGTCTCCTTCCTCTTATTGACATAGCTTTGCATCTCCACTTGTAATTCAACTATTTGGGTGAGGACACTTTCCGGGGTATGTCATCTTATTCCATTGCCTACTCTCCTCTTTTGCCACCAATGACACTATGAATTTCTCTGCACCCAATATCCAGCATGGTAGCCAGTCTGTTGTGGTGGGGCCATCGTGTATCCATTTGGTGCTAGCCCCCTGACAACACGGATCACACTGCTGATGCCCGAGCTGCAAACTCTCCATGTACTCAAGTAGTAGATGCCTGTCCTTTTGGGGCATCAAGACTCCCGGCAACGGCCATTGTGCCAGGTGGCCTTTGCTGTGGCTGGGTGGTGCCCATGGGGGGAGCCCATGATCGGAGTGGGTGGCATCAGTAGTAGATGCCTGTCCTTTCCGGGCATCAAGACTCCCGGCAATGGCCATTGTGCCAGGTGGCCTTTGCTGTGGCTGGGTGGTGCCCATGGGGGGAGCCCATGATCGGAGTGGGTGGCATCATGTCGGATGACCCGTAATGAAGTGGTCCAAGTCTGGGGACTGAATGGCCCTAGCAGTCTCTAAGAAAGGGAGGTTGTTAACAGTGGTGAAAGGTATGACTATAAATCGTTCCTTTCCCTGACAACAGCAAGAGAGGAATATAGGGCTACAGAATGAAGAGGGCCGTATCCACTTCATTATTTAGTGTGTAGCAGAACTGATGGGAACTACTTTCTGGGTATGAAGCCTCTGTTTATTGTTAAGCACCTGGAGGGCAAGTTTGAGGAAATGACAGGGCAGTCTAAAATGCGTGATGGGTCAGTTGCGATTCAGATGGCATCCCCAGCCCAGTCTCGGGCATTACTCGCCTGTGACAATCTGGGTGATGTTTCCTGTTTTGATTTGCCCCCCCCCCCCCCCCCACTTTTAAGCCTCAACATGGTCCAGGAAATTATTTTTCATGATGACCTCCTGTTGCATCCCGACAACGAGCCACGTGCCAATTTGGAATGACGGGGCGTTAACTTTGTCTGGCGCATCTATAGGGGGCCTAAAGGCAATAGGGTTGCCACTGATACCTTCATCTTGGCCTTTGGGTGATTCATTACCTGAAAAGGTGAAGTTGATGGTATACCAATGTGATGTCAAACCTTAAACCCCCCCCTTCCCCATGCAGTCCTTTAAGTGCTGGAAATTGGGGCAATTCCAGCACCATTTGTAGAGAGTGCAGATGTGCACTGCATCCTAATACTCCATGTGTGCCTTCCCGCACCTGTGTCAACTGTGGAGAGCACCCCCGCCACCCCGCTCCCCCCCTTCGCTTTGACGGACTGCACAATACTCCAAAAGGAGTGGAAAATTATGGAGTATAAGACCCTGGACAGCTTGTCGTACTGCAAGGCTAAACTAAAATATGAAAGTTTGAACCCTGTTCGAATACTCTCGTCTTATGCTGCCACTACAATGACATCGCCCGCCATGACACCGTTATGCTCCTAATGTAATCTTACTACAGTGGACCCTTATGGCCGCCTACCTTCATCCCCTCTCCTGTTGGCTGGGGGCACGTCTTCTTCTATTGCTACCAAAACTTGTACTTTGGGATCATAGCCCCCCCCCCCCCCCCCCCCAAATGCCTGGGAACATCGGTCTCCTCCTTCCAGCTGGAGACGCAACAGCCTCCTCCAGCTCCTCTCGCACGGAACTATTACTTCCACTCCCCATCCCCACCCCTGTGGTCAAGTGGACACCAGCCTGTAGCTGAAAGAGCCACTAGCTGCTGATCGAAAGGCTCCATGATCTTTCTCTCCCCCTGAAGGTACTTCTGAGAAGCCCTCCCAGTAAGCCTCTAAAGAGTGGCGAGAGGGCAAACAAACAAAATCCATTAGGAAATGGGAGACTCTGGTGACACCCACACCACTACTCCCTAACAGTTGGGTGTCCAAGGACAAGGTGGAGATTCTGTCATTCCCTGAGGACCTAGAGCTCACCAATGCCTCAGATGCAATGATACTGGCTGCGAATGCTCAACATGTGGTGTAGTCTTCCTCCTTGCTCATTTCATGACTTCCCAGACGACAGGAAGTGTCATTCTCCAATGGAGTTGAAGTTGTTTTTCTCCCACTTGGCTGAGTTACGACAACTCTTTAAGTGTTACATCTGCTTTTTGCATTGCCCTTCAGGAAACGCGGTTTCCCACTATGCGAACCTCAACCCTTCGTGGCTATTGGGGTTACTACAAAAACCATACTGACTGTGGGAGACTGTCAGGTGTTGTTCCCTTAATGTGTCTGTAATGAACCTGTGCACCTTCAAGTGGCTTTAGAAGCTGGTGGCTGTCAGGGTGAGGACAATGAAGGAAATTACCATCTGTAACATGTACCTCCCTCGAAGTGAGGTGCTGCACCATGTATTGGCTCCAATAAGATCCCAACTCCCTCCACCTTTACTACTTCTGGGTGATTTTTAATGCCCACTACACTTTATGGGGTGGAACCAAGATTTCTGACTGTGGTGGAGATGTTGAGGACCTACTAACTCGACTTGACCTTCGCCTCCTCAGTACTTGTGCCCCAATACATTTCAGTGTTTCTCATGGCACATACTCAGCCATTGATCTCTGGATCTGCAGTCCTGGCCTTCTCTCGTATATCCACTGGAGGACTCACGATGACTTGGGTGGCAGCGACCACTTTCCGCTCTTTCTGTTCCTTCCCCAGCATCAATTACTTGGATGCTTGCCCAGATGCACTCTCACAAAGGTTCGCTTTCACCGCTGCCACCGCTGTTGAATCTTTGTTGCTTGGCAACATCAATGAAGTGATCCACATCATCACTACTACCATTGTTGCCACAGCTGAATCAGAAATTCTTCTTTCCTCATTTTGCCTGAGTGCAGCTCGTGGTCAGGTGGCTAGTGTTGCTGCCTGTAGATCAGAGGGTTCCGGGTCTGATTCCCGGCTGGGTTGGGGATTTTCTCTGCCTGGGGACTGGGTGTTTGTGTTGCCCTCATCATTTTCATCATCATTCATGAAAGTAGCTAGATTAGACTGTGTAAAGATTGGGACTTTGTACGGGTGCTGATAATTGCACAGTTCAGTGCCCCACAAGCCCATCATCATCATCATGCCTATGGCGGAAGTCAGTGCCTCGGTGGTCGCCAGAAATCGCTGCAACCATTTGAGACTAGGCGAGCCCTCCAACATCATGAGTGCCGGCCGTTTCTGGAGAACCACATTGCCTTCCAACAGCTCCTTGCCCAGATCCACCTATTCGGCAAACAGTGGAAGCAGGAATGTTGGGAATGATACTTCTCCACCATTGGAACATGAACCACTCCTGTCTGGGTTTGGACCAAGCTCCGACAACTATACGACTTTCAGATCCCTCCAGGTGTACCTGGAATTTCCACACGTGGAGCTGTGTCTGCCAATCTAGACAATCACAGAGTGTCTTGCTGAGCATTATGCTCGCACCTCAGCACCTGAGAATTACCGCCCCGCCTTTCGTCTCCTCAAACCATGGGTAGAGCGAAAACACCTATATTTTGTTCCATATCACCCTGAGCCATATAATGCTCCCTTCAGTGAATGGTAATTTCTCAGTGCTCTTGCCAACTGTCCTGACACATCCCTTGTCCCAGACCAAATGATTAAGTATCTGTCACGGGATTAACAGTGCCACCTTTTTGCCGTCTTCAGCTGCATCTGGAGCAGTGGTGAATTCGTGTGACAGTGGCAGGAAAGTAGCATCGCTACAGTGGCTGGAGTTTGACCACCATTACTAAATTTCTGTTCCGTAGTGTGAGCCATTTGCGGAAGAGCAACTTATCTAGTGTCTTCGATGTGTGCCCTGCTAGTTCATTCCAACTTTTCTTTCACATTGTTGTCTGATGCTAGGGTGCAAAACCAGCACGGTATCCAGTGCGTGTGGCGGGATTGCTATGTACCCTTTTGGTTGAGCCCACTGAACACACAGGGATCACACTTCTGATACCTGAGCTGTGGCCTCTTCATGTAAACTTAGGAGTGGTTGCTTGTCATCCTGGAGCATCGGAACTCCTGGCAATGGCCGCTTTGCCAGACGGCCCTTGCTGTGGCCGGGTGGCGCCCATGGGGAGAGCCCCTGATCGGAGTGGGTGGTATCAGGGTGGACGCTATGTAAATGAAACGCATACGGGTCCAGAACTGTGGCCGTTCTTCTGCGGCTGTCTCTACACATGGAACTGATTCTTTTAGTGCTGCTTCTCCTGCTCGTTTGGCCTTCCCTTCAATGGCTACCCCCTGGGAGGAGGGTCAGGCCTGTTGGCTAGGTGCGAAACCTTTCGCCCGCTATCTGGTTTGCATCAGGACTGATGGGGATACTTTCACCAATACCAAAACTTTATTTTTTCTGGAACACATTGAAGACAAGTTTGGCGAAGTAGACTCTCTGAGAAAGCTGCGGTCGGGTTCGTTGTTGAGCAAAACTGCTTCAGCTCCACAGTTTGCGGCCCTTTGTGCCTGTAACCATCTTGGCACAATTCCTGTGTCCATTACCCCTCACCAGTCTCTAAATATGATTCAAGGTGTGATTTTTCACATGTACGTCATCCTTCAAACTGATGAACTTCGTGACAATTTCAGACAGCAGGGTGTTCACTTTGTTTGGCGTGTTCAGAAGGGTCCGCAGGACAATCGCATTGATACTGGTGCCTTTATCCTGGCCTTTGAAGGGGATACCCTCCCTGAGAAAGTAAAGATTATGGTTTATTGATGTGACGTGAAGCTGTACATCCCACCTCCTATGCGGTGTTTTAAGTGCTTGTGTTTTGGACACATGTCTTCCCACTGTTCGCAGGCTCCTCTCTGTGGACATCCACTCCATGAGGAGATTTCCTGTGTTCTGCCTCCTGTGCCCCCCTCTGCGGGTCCAGGGTAAGAATAGGCCTGAGGTATTCCTGCCTGTCGTAAGAGGCAACTAAAAGGAGTTTCAACCGTTTTGGCCTTCCATGTGATGGTCCCCCTTGGGGTTTGATCTCCTTTTTTCGAAATTCTACAGAAATACGAGCCTTTTGGGGAAGGATGCCTTATGTGGTGCATCACTGGTCCTCAGTGCACTAAGACCTTGGCACTCAGCTTTGTAACGGCGTTGTAACCGCACCCACTATTCCTTAAATTGGGCCTAAACAGCTGATGGGTTGTACAAGATACGCCCATAGTGCGTCCCCATCTGCACCTACGATCATGATGGACTTTCCATGGCACCCGAAATCCAGCACGGTAGCCAGCCCGTTGTGGTGGGGTCGTCATGTACCCTCTGGGTTGTAGCCCCCTGACAACACAGGGATCGTACTGCCGATACCTGAGCTGCACCCTCCCCACTTCGGCCAAGGAGTAGATATCCGTCTCCTTGGGGCATCAGGACTCCCGGCAATGGTCATCCTGCCAGGTGGCCCTTGCTGAGGCTGGGTCGCGCCCATGGGGAGAGCCCCTGGTCGGAATGGGTGGTATCGAGGCGGAAGTTTCGCAGATGAAACGTCAACATGTATCAGGTCGATCTGCGGCCGAGTCTTTTAAAAACAAAGGTACTGTCTCTGGTTCTGGTTCACCTGCCCTTTCCCCCTTGGCCACTCCCTGGGAGGAAGGACAGGCCTGCCGGCTTGGGGCGAAGTACTTCCCCCGCTATTTAGTCTGTTCTCGGACCGATGGGGGGACGTTCGCCACCTCCAAGCCCATGTTCTTTGTCCAGCACATAGAGGACATCTTTGGGAACATCGAGGCTCTCAGTAAAATGCGTTCGGGGTCTGTTCTTATAAAGACCAACTCTGCCACACAGTCGGCGGCTCTCCAGGCGTGCGACCGACTGGGGGACATCCCAGTGTCCATTGTCCCGCATCTGGCACTGAATAGGACGCAGGGGGTTATTTTTCATTGGGACCTCCTGCTGCAATCTGATGAGAAGCTCAGGGCCAACCTGGAGCGCCGAGGCGTGCATTTCGTCCGGCGAGTCCAGCGCAGCCCCAAAGACCGTCGCATTGACACCCGGGCCTTTATCCTCGGGTTCAAGGGGGACATTCTCCCGGAGAAGGTAAAGGTGATGTGCTGCCGGTGCGGTGTACGATCTTACGTCCCGCCTCCTATGCGCTGCTTTTGGTGTTTGCGCTTCGGGCACATGTCGTCACGGTGTGAGGCTGAGCCCCTTTGTGGCGATTGAGGATGTCCCCTTCGTGAGGAACATACATGCACCCCACCACCTCGGTGCGTCAATTGTCCTGGCCTCCACTCCCCTAGATCTTTCGACTGCCCCGCGTCTCAGAAGGAGAAGAAGATTCAAGAATTAAAAACTTTGGACTGTCACCCTTATTCTGAGGCCAGGAAGAAGTATGACCGCCTCCATCCTGTGACGTTGAAAACTTTGTATGCCTCAGTCGTGTCCACTCCTTCCACAGTATCCTCACCCCTATCCTGTCTCCCCTCCACCTCCTCACCCCATCTGGGGTCTATGCCTCCGCCTCCCAGATCCCTCCCTTCCAAATCCTCCTCCCTCGCGGCCCCTGCCCCCTCTGCCCCAGGGGCCACCCTTCCTCCTCCTCCCCTTCTGCTGCCTGAGAAGCAATCCTCTCCTCAGGCGTCCATCGGGGAAACGTTCCGAACCCCGGCTTCCGAGGTCCGGCCTTCCAAAACGGACCCCGCGCATGAGGACCTTCTTCGGGTCCAGCCCACCATCCTCGTGCCTCATCGGACTTCAAGAAGTAGTCTTTATCCCCCTCTCCACCCTGGCGCGTTTCGTCTGACGCTTCATCCGTGATTCGCTGCTCCCGGCCTTCCTCAGTTTCGCCGGGACGCTCTGCTGCCAGGCGATCAGCTGGCCTGTCATCGGCGAATGATGCTGCCCCTCCTATGCAACGCAGGAATTCGGCTGCAGCTGGCGACGACTCGATGGAACAGGATCTGCCTCCCGCCAGTCGTAGCGTTGTTCCCTCGAAACCTGGCCCTCCGCAGCCGTCGAGGCTCTTCACCTGTTTCGTTCCCATTTTTTTCTGACTAGCGATAGCTTTGTTAAATTGGAACATAAGAGGTATTCGATCTAATCGGGAGGAATTACAACTGCTCCTCCGCCTGCACTGTCCGCTCGTTCTTGGTATCCAGGAAACCAAGTTGCGCCCAACTGACCATATTGCCTTTACCCACTATTCTTCGGAGCGGTCTGACCTCACCCCTGTGGATGGTATTCTATGTCATGGTTGGGTCATGTTGCTCGTTTGGGACGATGTCTATTACCATCCCATCCCATTGACCACCCCACTCCAAGCAATAGCTGTCCATATTACTCTTTCTGCCTTTACTTTTTCTGTTTGTACTGTCTACACTCCATCGTCATTCGCAGTTAGTCGGGCTGACATGATGCACCTGATTGTTCAGCTTCCTCCGCAGTTTTTATTGTTTGGCGACTTCAATGCCCATCATCCCCTTTGGGACTCTCCTGCATCCTGTCAGAGAGGCTCCGTCTTGGTGGATGTCTTCAACCATCTCAATCTTGTCTGCCTCAATACTGGCACCCCGACTTTCCTCTCGGACTCTACTCATACCTACTTCTGCTTGGACCTCTCGATCTGTTCTACCACTCTTACCCGTTGCTTCGAGTGGTATGTCCTTTCTGACACCTATTCGAGTGACCATTTTCCCTGTGTCATTCGTCTGCTGCACCACACCCCATCCCCACGTCCTTCGAGCTGGAACATACTGAAAGCTGACTGGGGACTTTACTCCTCCCTGGCGACCTTTCCGGATCACGATTTTCTGAGTTGTGACAGTCAGGTTGAATACCTCACGGCTGTTATCGTCAATGCTGCCGAACGTTCCATTCCTTGTACTACCTCTTCTTCATGTCGCGTTTCCGTCCCCTCGTGGAATGAGGCTTGTAGAGACGCTATCCATGCTCGACGACGTGCTTTACACAACTTTCGCCACCATCCTACGTTGGCGAATTGTATTGGATACAAACGACTCCGAGCGCAATGCCGTAGAGTCATCAAAGACAGCAAAAAAGCTTATTGGGCCTCTTTCATCAGCTCCTTTAACAGTTTTACTCCCTCTTCTGTTGTCTGGGGTGGCCTGTGCCGGCTGTCGGGCATCAAGGCCCACTCCTCGGTACCTGGCCTGACTTCAGGTAATGAGGTACTTGTTGATCCTGTGGATGTCTCCAACACCTTCGGCCACTTTTTCGCGGAGGTTTCAAGCTCCGCCCATTACCACCCTGCCTTCCTTCCTAGGAAAGAGGCAGAGGAGGCTCGGCGACCTTCCTTCCACTCGCTGAATCTGGAACATTATAATGCCCCCTTTACTATGCGGGAACTCGAGCATGCACTTGCACTGCTCGGTCCTCTGCTCCGGAGCCAGATGCCATTCACGTTCAGATACTGACACACCTTTCTCCAGCATGCAAAAGCTTTCTTCTTCGTACCTACAATCGCGTCTGGACCGAAGGTCAAGTCCCCATGCGTTAGCGTGACACCGTCGTTGTTCCTATACCCAAACCCGGGAAGGATAGACACCTTCCTTCTAGTTACCGCCCCATTTCTCTTACAAGCTGTGTCTGTAAGGTGATGGAGCGCATGGTTAACGCTCGGTTAGTTTCAATTCTTGAATCTCTACGGCTACTTACTAATGTTCAATGCGGCTTTCGTCGCCGCTGCTCCGCTGTTGACCACCCTGTGACCTTGTTGACATTCATCATGACCAACTTTTTGCGAAAGCGCCAAACGGTAGCCGTGTTCTTCGATTTGGAGAAGGCTTATGTTATCTAATGGAGAGGAGGTATCCTCCGCACTATGCACAGGTGGGGTCTACGCGGTCGCCTGCCCCTTTTTATTGATTCCTTTTTAACAGATCAAAATTTTAGGGTACGTGTGGGTTCCGTATTGTCCGACGTCTTCCTCCAGGAGAACGGAGTGCCTCATGGCTCCGTCTTGAGCATAGCCCTTTTTGCCATAGCGATCAATCCAATTATGGATTGCATTCCACCTAATGTCTCAAGCTCTCTTTTAGTCGATGACTTCGCAATCTACTGCAGTGCCCAGAGAACATGCCTCCTGGAGCACTGCCGTTGTTCTCCCATTCGTGGAAACTACTAAGTTTCTAGGGCTCGCACTGGACAGGAAACTTTGTTGGTCTCCGCACGTCTCTTATTTGGCTGCCCGTTGTACACGTTCCCTTAATGTCCTCAGAGTTCTTAGTGGTTCATCGTGGGGAGCGGATCGCACTGTCCTGCTTCGCTTGTATCGGTCCATCGTCCGATCAAAGCTGGATTATGGGAGCCTCGTCTACTCGTCTGCTCAGCCATCCTTCTTACGCCATCTCAACTTCATCCACCATCAGGGGTTAAGTCGTGCGACCGGAGCATTCTACACTAGTCCCGTCGAGAGTCTTTATGCTGAAGCTACCGAATTACCATTGACCTGCTGGCGCAGCGTACTGCTTTGTCGGTATGCCTGCCGGCTGTTGTCACTGCCCGACCACCCCTCTTATCAGTCCTTCTTCACTGATTCTCTCGACCATCAGTATGAGTTGTACGTGTCTGCCCTGCTGCCCCCTGGAGTCCGCTTTCGTTGCTTGCTTCGACAATTGGATTTTGCCCTCCCTACCACCTTCAGAGAGGGTGAGAGCCCGACACCACCTTGGCTCCAGGCTCTGGTTCATATTCATCTCGACCTCAGCTCGCTCCTGAAGGAGGGTACTCCGGCTGCAGTGTATTGCTCACGGTTTGTCGAACTTCGTGCACGACTTGCCGGTCACACCTTTATTTACACTGATGGCTCCAAAACTGACGATGGTGTCAGCTGTGCCTTTGTCGTTGGGGCCGTCACCTTTAAATACTGGCTCCTCGACCTGTGTTCCAGCTTTACGGCCGAGCTTTTTGCTCTCAATCAGGCTGTTCAGTATGCCCGCCGCCACCGCCATTCGTCGTATGTACTCTGCTGTGATTCACTCAGTGCTCTTCAGAGCCTTGGAGCTCCATATCCGGTCCATCCCTTGGTGCAACGGATCCAGCAGTCCCTCCATTCTTTTGCTGATGATGGCTCTCCTGTCAGCTTTCTGTGGGTTCCCGGCCATGTAGGAGTGCCTGGGAATGAGGCTTCTGATGCTGCAGCCAAGGCTGCAGTCCTCCTGCCTCGGCCAGCCTCCCATTGTGTCCCGTCATCTGACATTAGTGGTTTTTTTTGTAAGAGGCTTGTGTCACTGTGGTGGGATACTTGGTCATCACTTCAAGGAAACAAGCTCCGGGCCGTAAAACCGTTCCCAACTGCTTGGACAACCTCCTCCTGACCATCTCGGCGAGAAGAGGTCCTTCTGACCAGGTTGCGGATTGGGCATTGCCGGTTTAGCCACCACTACCTGCTCTCCGGTGACCCAGCCCCGCAGTGCCCTTGTGGTCATGCATTGACAGTGCGCCATGTTTTATTGTCGTGTCCCCGTTTTAGTCAATCTCGTGTTGTCCTGTCTCTGCCATCTACTTTACAGGATATTTTAGCTGATGACGCTCGAGCAGCTGCTCATGTTCTTCATTATATTACTTTGACTGGCTTGTCCAAAGACATCTAACACTTTCACTTATTTTATCTGCATCTTTGTAAGAACTTTCTGGTGGTCCCCCCCCCCCCCCCCCTCCCCCTTGAGTTTTACTAGATTCTATGTGCTCTTACAATTGTGACTGGGCGCTAATGACCTCAGTAGTTGAGCGCCCTTAAACCCCCCCAAAAAAAGAGCCTCCTGTGTGTGTTAATTGTCATGGCAATCGTTCTCCACGTTTACCAGATTGCCCAGTATATAAGAAGGAAAAGAAGATGCAGGAGTAAAAGTTCCTTGATCGTTTAACCTACACTGAGGCTCGTAAGAAGTATGCACATCTTCACCCTGTGTCCATGACATGTAGTTATGCTTTAGTTACATCTTCATCCCTTCTTCCCCCTCCTTACCCCAGTTACAAACCCCTCTCTTCTCCTGCCCTCCGCTGCAGCTCCCACACCCTCTTCTCCGGGCGCCGCTACCCCGTCCCCAGCTGGAGAAGTGTTCCACTTCTTCAGCGTCTGCTGTTCAAGGGCACCCCTCCTGGGATACCCCTTCCTGGCACCTTCCAGGCCAAAGGTCTCCTGCCACGCAATGACCGCGAGAACCAAGGTCTGTGGGCCTCCAGGTCGCCCGATCTCTTTCTGATCCCGACCTTGCTGCAGCTGGCTGCTTCATGCCGCACAGCTCTCATCATCTCCAACAGAAAAGAAGAAGAAACATAAGTCCTGAGACAAGGAGCCTCTGGTGTCATCAGAGGTCCCATCCCTGACTTCGCAAGCTGATTCTGACCTGTTGTTAGTGGATGCTGTCCCCTTCTTGTCGGTGACGGGTGGTGACCCGGTGGCATGACTGGCTTTAGCCTGTTCAAGCCCCATTTGAATCATCGTTCTGTGGTTATCCAATGGAATTTAAATGGATATTACCGTCATTGTCTGGAGTTGAAATTCCTTACTCCGTCTTACTCAGCAGCTTGTGTGGTTCTACAGGAATGTCATTTTACTGATGATGACTCACTGTTTTCTGTCAAAATCAGGTCGGCCCCCTGCGGACCTCTGGTGGCATTTGTACGTTGGTCCATACAGACGTTGCTAGCATGTGGATTCCTCTTCAAACTACATTGGAAGCGGTTGCTGTTAGGGTCCACATGGACTCTCACGTCACGGTTTGCAATCTTTATCTCCCTCCTGACAGGGCTCTTTCACATGCTGCCTTAACTGCCCTTCTTCCACAGTTCGGCAGGCTTTTTCCCAGCGCCACCATTTGGTTGCAGTATTTTTCGACCCTCGCAAGGCCTGTGACACGGCTTGGCACCATCACATCTTACTTATACTTCATGAGTGGGGTGTTCAGTTCCCACTCCCGATTTTTTTCCGGCAGTTCCTGTTCCATCATTCATTCAGGGTTCGGGTTGGTACTGTCTTTAGTTCTCCAAGGACCCAGGAGAATGGCATCCCACAAGATTCTGTATTGAGTGTACTTCTTTTCCATATTGTTATCCGTGGACTCGAGGCCTCTGTTGGTACTTTGGTCGCCCCTGGTCTGTGTGTGGATGATTTCTGCATTTGGGTTAGTTCCTCTTCGATGGCCTTTGCAGAGCAGCAGCTCCAGGGAGCTATACGATGTGCCTCTGCATGGACCCTCACACACGGGTTTCAGTTCTTTCCTTCAAAGTTGCAGCTGGCCCACTTCTGTCGCCGTCCTACGATCCATCCCGATCCAGAGCTCTACTTTGATGCACGACGATTACATGTGGTCCCACAGTGTCGTTTCCTGGGTCTTCTTTCCAACAACAAGCTCACGTGGCTGCCTAATGTCAGACTTCTTAAGGTAGGATGTTTCCATATACTCAATGTCCTTCGCTTCCTTGCCCACACCTCTTGGGGTGCGGACCGCTCCATCCTTCTCTGCCTTCATTGGGCTTTAGTGCTATCTTGCTTGGACTATGGTTGTCAAGTTTGTGGTATGGCTGCTCCTTCCATACTGCACCTACATGTGGGGTGTTTACTGCAGAATTGATAGCAGTTTCCCAGGCACGTACCTTAATTAAACAGTCCGAACACAACCGCGTTTTCTTATGTATGGACTCAATGAGTGGCCTTCTGGCTATTGACCAGAGTTTTTTCCCACCATCCCTTGGTCTCGGTCATCCATGACCATCTCGCTGATCTTCACCGTGCTGCTTGTTCCGTTTACTACTTTTGGGTTCCTGGTCATGTGGATATCCCAGATAATGAACTTGCTGATCATTTGGCTGGGGGAGCAATTACTTATCCCTGTTCTCTGTAATCCCTCCTGCAGCAGATTTACGGCTTCATATCAAATCCCACTTTGCACAATCATGGGCCAACTCTTGGGAGGCTACCTCCCTGTCTAATAAACTTCATGCGATTAAGGTGACACCAGTCCCGTGGCGTTCTTCCTTCCACCTCTCCCGAAAGGCCTCAACCACACTGTGTCGTCTCCGCATTGGCCATACCAGGCTGACCCATGGTTTTCTTTTGTGCCATGAGCCACCCACACTTTGTGTTTGTGGAGCCTTCCAGTCAGTAGCCCACATTTTGGTGGAATGTCCCCTTCTTCTGGCTCTGCATACTAAGTACAGACTTCCCCGCACTTCACCTTTAATGTTGGCTGATGATTCCCGGGTGGTCAAACTGGTTCTCAGTTTCCTCCATGAAAGTGGTTTTTATTCCCAGTTTTAAGGTTTTTAATCTCACTCTGGTGTTGGGGCAGGGCGGTGAGGGTTGGGGTGTCTCCCACTGTAAGCTCTGTTTGGGGATTCCCGACTCCCCTCTCTGGTCAAGAACCTCTTTTCTTTCCCTTTTATTCTGTTTTTATCACTTTTTAGAATTGGTTAGTCTCCTTTTCCCATACACACTTCAACATTCTAGCAGTTGAACACTTTTAAATGGTAGGTGGTCTTGCTGCTACTGCTTCAGAGGTGGGATATTTCCTGTCTCTGGCATAGCCTTGGGGTTGCTCGCTTGCTGACTTCCCTCATTTTGTTTTTACCATTGACGACACAACTGCACTTTCACATTTTTTTAGCCTTTTCCCTTTTATTGTTCTGACTTTTCTGAGATGTCAAATTGTCTGAATGGACCACATTTGAAACAAGGGATTGATGACCTTGCTGTTTGGTCCCTTCAATCAACCCAACCAACCAATTCGTGCTGCAACTGCTAGATTGTATCCACCACTATGGAGTTTGGCTTGTGACGGGAGCTTTCGAAACGAGCACAGTGAATCACCTCCTTGTGGAAGCTGGTGTCCCTCCACTGCTTGCAAATTATACCACCCACATTCAAAGTTCGCCTCACCATCCCAATTACCACCTCCTTTTTCCTAACATGGCAATCTATCTCCTGCAATGGTGACCCAAACAGGGCATCCCTTTTTACTCGTTATCTGTTCGCTTTTTACTGAACTTGACACTTTTCAACTACCACCTTACCTGTGGGTCCACGTACACATATCTCCGTGGTCCATGCCTCTGCCCCAGCTTCGTCTGAACTAATTGCAACATCCAAAAGGCTCAGTTTCACCTGAGGCCCTCCACCAACACTTTTTCTCTATTCTCGGCAAGTTCCAGGACTCAGAAATAATTTAAGACGACGGATCAGTGGTTGACAATCCTGTTGGTTTCACTTCCGCTCACTAGGACATACTCAACAGCTCTCCTTGCAGGCTGGCTGCTGTGCTTTCACTGCAGAGTTGGTAGCCATCTATTGCACTCTTGAGTATATCTACTCCTGTGCTGGGGAGTCCTTAGTCATCTCCTTAAGCAACCTACAAGCTCTCGACCAGTGCTTCCCTTGCCACCCTTTGGTACTGACTATACAGGAGTCTCTTTTTTCCCATGGCAACAGTGGACATTGAGTGACCTTCATTTGGACTCAAGGACATGTCGAATTCCGAGCAATGAAAAGTAACAATATCATAAGTAGCAACTATCGTTTTCAAAATATTGTTACATTCCATCCTGGATTTTCCATTGTTTAATTGTTATGTAAAGGACAGACTGCCACTCAGTGTAAAGATAACATATTGAGTTGCAGAAAGGCACACTGAAACGACTCACTCACTGAGTTTCAGGCAAAAACCTTCTTTGGGAAGCACACGCACATGCACATGCACAGACACCACCTTTGGCCACTCTGGACAGACTGCCTAAAAGTAACATAGACTCACAATAAAGTTTTGGCAGACTACAACAACCAAGATAAACTGAGTGTGACTGTACAGTTGTATGTATGTGTAATTCTCATATTATTATGTGGTAAAACATAGCTTTTGAAATCATATTTGGAATTGGAAAGAAGGAAAAGGCAATAATATTCTCTGTCTTGAAACTAAAGGTTGCTGTTCATGAAACCAAGTTCAATGTGCAGAGGAGGAAATAGAATTTTTTGAGCTTGTGACTTACCATTGAGTGAACCTGGTGTCAGGGTCGGTCTTACTTTGCTGATGTTTTGTGTGTTGTGCCTGTTATCTGCCCGATTGACCCATATGTATAGGAAACATTGATATGTGGTGTAGCCAAGTTACAGACCCCACAGTATGGCCACAACCTGTAACAGTTAATCTGCACGTGTGTATGGTATGACCTACTTACAAGAATAACACATTAAGATTACAGTTTATTAATTTCCAAAATATACCTTTAAGTCACCACATATCCTCTAGTTGTGATGTTCATATTTGAGAGCAGTTAACAAACATACCACACTATTTTGGTTTCACATATTTATACTGAACAGCCTACTGGAGCAGAAGCAATCATGTTACGAATGTGCAGTAGTACAGCTTTCAAACTTCTGTTTGATGAACATATAAAAATCTGCCATTCAGTATTGGTATACATTGTACCCAAAGCTTCAGTGAGACCACCAGTGTCATGACATTAACCCAGAGAAGTGTCTTCATCCTTTCTGAAATACTTTCAAAATACTGCTTTATACCAATAGAAGGTTATCCCAGGAACCAACAGTCTGTTTCCCAAAGATGTGATCCTAGTAACTGTGCAAATTCTTTGGATAAACACAAATTCATGTCAAATCATTCAATTCAGCTTTGGTTGGGGGTTTTAGTTGGTATGAATCTGAGGGGGGCTTGATATATGTCACCAATATCCTCTTCATGCACTTCATCATTTGGACTGGAATCACTCTGGTTATCAGGGAGTGTTGCAATTAGAATTCCTGGTGTGTAAGGCACTGGTCTTATGGCAGATGTTTTTTAACCTAAAAGTAAAGGCAGATGTATTGATTTAATTAATTCAAATAAGATACTTATTCTAACTGATTTAATAGGATGTAATGAAGAGGCATATTATGTTCATAAGGACACATGTTATGTTCATGAGAATCAAAGTCATTAAATTATCCTGTAAATTTGTCGTGCAGAAATAATCAGTAGGATGATTTCTTACTTCCCTCCAAATCATAGCTATACCAAAACTGAAACACTTCTGCAGCATACGTGTGATTTGAAGGACTGCCCTCAATAATAATATTAGCTTCTGAGCGTGCATGGTACATTTTCATAGCAAAAGGAGTAATTTTCTAATTCGCTGTGTGGTATGGTGGCTTTACCACAAATATAAAAAAATTGGTTTGCATGATTCTTGCAATTTTGGTTCATTTTGTAGCAATGTTACTTTCACTCAGAGCTCAAGTCACACTAGCGTTCAGGTTGCTACAAGCTACAACTCTACTAGAGTTGCCACCTCCATCTCTGTACACAATTACTGCCCACTATGACTGTACTAGTATCATTTTCCAGGTCTTAAAGGAAACAAAGCTAAGTAGAAATATCTTTTCATCCTTGTTAACTACATTTATTTGAATGTCATACATTTAATGTAGCTCTGTGATACAGAAATAAGTCTGCTTTGTGATGATAAAGTTAAAAAATTTCAAACATTTGTATGGTTTTATATACCAATAAGCTACTACCTAGGTAGTGAAGAAACATGACCTGATTGAACAACGTGAGTTACATTTTTGAATTCAGCATGCACTAAATATAAAAGATTGTGTAAAAAATATTGTGACATAAAAAAACATGTTTTTAATTGTAGACCATTACTAGGCACCATATTTTACAGACTGTAAGATGCACATTCTTCTTCTAAAAATTTCCTCCAAAATTCAAGAGCATCTTTGACTTGAAATTAATATAAAAATGTCTGAGAGTCTTAAAAATGCCCACATAGTTGATGCATTGGGAAACCTATCTCTGTCTGGCAACATTGGATTCAGCAGCAGCAGTGCACCTAAGTGACGAACACGAGTTTCAGGGATTCATGAGCTTGTTAACACTGTCTCCCTCCCATCCCGCCATCACAAATCCAGAACACTGTCTAGCCTATGATGTGTCATTACAGTCTATGGTGCCAGTGAACTTGAACTGAAAGTGATTTTGTGATGGGTAACAGTGCAATATTTTTGTTAGTAGCTTGTTTCATAATTGAAAAAAATAAAATTATTCACATGATGTGGGCTATAAATTGAAAGTGATAGCAAATGTAGAAGAACTTAAAAACAGAGCAGCAGAGTGGCATTTTGGCCAATCATGATTGGAAAACTAGTAAAGAAGACCTAAAACAACAAGGAAGACGAAATGGGCAAATAGAGGACTGCATGCAAAATGGCCAAAACTGGATGATGATTATTTTCAGGGATTTTAAAGGTCAGTTCAGTTTTATGAACTAAGAATTCTGCCCTTGCAATCTAATAATAAACATGATAAAGTAATTTTTCTAAAAAAAATTGTAAAAAATTATGGTGTGTCTTATATCTGTAAAATACGGTATGTGGTACTGGGACATGCATAAATGTTGAGACATACATTAAGTTAATGACCTCCTAAGGTATTGGCAATCTAGATAATCTTTCCTTGATAAAAAAAATACAAATTTATTCTACTTGTTTCCATTAGTCTTTTAGATATCTTACTGGTTGCCTTTGTGTCATTTACAGTGCCCCAAAAAATAGTCCTCATTTTCTCGTGCGAAAAAGTTTCAGCTATTCATGCTACTCAGTTGTATACACTTTTGTGTTGTGGAAATATTGTTGGGTCACTTTTGTCTTTTTTGTGTATATGAGCAGAGTAATTTTTGTAGCATTTAGTGTCATTTAGATTGATGTGACAAAAATATAGAAGTGTATTTTCTCTTTTTTCTGTCTGTCACTGACTCAGATTGGTGAAGTCAGGTGAGTGATTTTGAAACAGATTTGTATATTTTGTCGTAGCTCATCATTAAAAAGTAAGATTGATTGTAACATTACTTTAGGGGGGTGGGGGCGTGGGGGTGGGGGGAGTGTGTTAAAACCATATGCATGTGTTGATGATAGTCCAGTGAAAAGTTAAGTGGACAGGTAAAGTGCAAAATGTAGTATTAAAACAACTAGCTGTGGAAAGTAGTACAGAAAACTCTTTATGTATGGGCGGAGAGGTTAGTGAAATATTCACAAGATATCCAAGAATACTTAACTTGGCACCAGAAGCCACAGGACGTAGCTCTAGGGGGAGGGGGGATAGAATATATAAAACCAGTCATCAAAGATGTTAAATGTAGACAGGTATGAGAATCTGCAGTCTGAATAGAAAGAAGGTATAGAACTGGAAAAAAAGAGTAACCAACACTGACCTTCAAGATCGTGGTACAAGTGACAGGTTGCTCTGGCCAGCTACAAAGGGTAATTCTGGTTTTTTATTTTGCTCCATGTCATGCAAATTGAAAATCTAATTGGCAGTACTTGTGCAGAAAATTGCTGAATAACATTAATTCATTGTTTCCAGTCTATCCGCGTTTATATAACCATATGAACATATAAGCTGGAGAGTTTTTTATTAACTCATTCTATTAAAAATTCATTGATACTCGTGTCAGTATAGGTAAACAATGAACTGTTGGTCCAACTGTGGAGAAGAGTGACACACACACACACACACACACACACACACACACACACACACACACACACACACACAATGAATGTTGTTCAGATTTTTAAACACTTTGCAAGCACGTTTGAGAAAGTGAAACACATTTTCTCATCAGCAATTTACACTGACAGAAGCTATACTCTTAACTGTAGAGATTCTGCTCATTTGGAACCTAAATGAGCAACTGTAACAACATAATGCTGTTTCCACGGCACTGATAAAACAGTACTGTATTTATTGCACGAGTGTAATGGGCCATGGTCTGATGCTCATGAAGATTTCATATGTGGCATTAAAATGCATTATAACTGGCCAGACCCATTGGACATGTGTAGTGCAGTGCTGCCACAAATATAACACTGGGTTGAGACTGATAAGGTAAGAGGGGATTGTCAGTTGCATGTACAGGGTGATAATTATTGAACTATATGAAAAAATGTAAATTAGTTACAAACTATGGTGTGTGCACACTTGATTCAATATGTAAACACCTCTTCAAATATTTGTATTTAGCTTAGGACTTGTTCAATATGCCTGCCTTCATTGGTGTGAAGTGGTGCAGATGAACAGCGAAATTCAGCATGACCCACTGAAGTGTCGGAACATCGATGCTGTCAGTGACCTCCTGAATGGCTGGTTTTGGGGTTATTTCTGTACACCTTGTCTCCAGTATAGCCCCACAAAAAGAAGTTGCATGTGTTCAGGTCCAGAGAATATGGCGGCCAATTGAGGCCCGTGCCAGTGGTCTCTGGGTACTCCAGAGCCAGAATGCGGTCCCCAAAGTGCTCCTCCAGGACATAACACACGTCATGATGAGTTTCTCTTAAAAGTCGTTCTATTTATAGTGTTCAAAATATGAAACTAAAACAATTTAAATTTTGTATTATGCTGAGAGACCAACTGTTGTTAGATTATATTGTTTATTACAGTATGCCTACTTCTGTGTGATTGCCATCTTTGGAACATGCGTAGTTTGTTAGAATAGTTCCAATTTTTAAGTAGATAATTTAATATATTATAGAATTATGATTCGCTATGTGCGTGATGTAGTCTTGAGATCCATATGACATTGATGTTGTAGTTGCTGTCATGCAGCAGTATAAGTTTTTTTTCCTTTGATGGTGGTGGAGCTATAACAGGTGTTAAAAACTATTGCTGGAACAGTCATTTGTGAAGTTGTCGAAATATGAAGGGTTATTTTATAATGACAGTTCTTGACAGCTGTATTGACAGTTGAGTCAGCTCTATTATGTGATGACAGGCTGGTATTCTGTTGGTCATATCTTTGTTCTTACCAGCTATACTATCTTTCTTATAAACACGAATCTGTAAGCAATATAATACAGCTGGTAAGAGCAATGATATGACCTACAGAATAGCATAGAAGCAAACAACCTGTTACCTTATAACATCGCTGACTCAACAATCAATACAAGTGACAAGTAATGTCGTTATGAAATAAATTTTCATAATTTGATAACTTCACAAATACTGCTCCAGCAAAAGTTATAACACCTGATATGGCTCCACCAACATTAAGGAGTAAAACTTACACAGCAGTGTGACAGCAACTAAGACATCAGTGTCATATGGTTTTCAAGATCACCTTATTTATGAACTAAATCATAATTCTGTAATACGTTAAACTATATATGTCAAAATTTGAATTATTCTACCAAATTACGTATTTTCCACAGGTTACCTGAAGATGGCAGCTAGGCTGAAATAGCCCTATGCAAATAAACAATATAATCGAACAAAGCAGTGTCTCGGTGTCATAGCATAATATATAATGTCCTTATATTAAAAACAAAGATTCCAAGACTTACCAAGCGGGATTGGAATGACTCCTTACCCTCTCCCTTAAAACCCACATCCTTTCATCTGTCCTTTTCCTTCCCTCTTTCCTGACGAAGCAGCCGCCGGTTGCGAAAGCTCGGAATTCTGTGTGTGTGTTTGTGTGTTTTATTCATTGTGCCTATCTACCGGCACTTTCCTGCTTGGTAAGTCTTGGAAACTTTGTTTTTAATATATTTTTCCCATGTGGAAGTTTCTTTCTATTTTATTTATATAATGTCGTTATAGTGACGTATTTGGTGCAGTGGATGTAAATCAGTACAGATTTAAATTTAGTCGGTTTTAAAAAATTGCAAACATGAAGGCAAAAGTCTTATGTGAAACCACCTTAAAAATATGTTCGTGACCTAATGAGAGACGTATTATTGATAACCATCATAAAATTACAGTACATAAAACTTTTAACACAATATTTGTTAAAACACTTAATTTGGCAGTTTACACAGAGAACAATAGGCACGAAATCTACAACTTGTTGTCAACAGTGTCGTCACTTGGTGCAGACACATCCTGGGTCAGAAAGAGGGTGGATAATGTAGTCATATTATTGTGCATCTTCAGGAGAAATGTTTGTTTCCAACATCAGTCATTTCAACCCAAGACTGCATGCCTAGTATTGATGAGTGTTTCATCCAGAAGTAACAATTCGTGGAAGCCCATTTTAAAGCAAAAGTGATGTTTATTTTTATTACTGTAAAATTAAATTTAAGTTGTTATAATACAACACAATTATCAGATGGAAGGTTGCTACTGGTCACTATTGTCATATTGTGTTTATCGTTATGTCAGTGTCTTAGCATACTTTCTCAGCCTTCCAAACACTGCGACCCTATAATACAGGTGGCCGTGACCCAATGTGCTGACAATAAAAATATTGAAACTTCGTGGCAGATTAAAACTGTGTGCCCGACCAAGACTCGAACTCCGGACCTTTGCCTTTCGCGGGCAAGTGCTCTACCAAGGTAGGAGACGAGATACTGGCAGTAGTAAAGCTGTGAGGACCAGGCTTGGGTCGTGCTTCAGTAGCTCAGATGGTACAGCAGTTGCCCGCGAAAGGCAAAGGTCCCGAGTTCGAGTCTCGGTCAGGCACACAGTTTATATCTGCCAGGAAGTTTCATATCAGCACACACTCCACTGCAGAGTGAAAATCTCATTCTGGAATAAAAATCTTGCTTACTGCACTAACGCTACATCACATGATCAATATTTTGTGTATATTCAGAGTTTTCTGCTTTGTTCCAGGGATGTCTTTGAGGAGGAATCCGATGCACTTTTTGCAGAAATCTGTATGAAAATAAATGTTAAAGGTCATGACAACATCAAAGAAAGCTTAAAATGTGGGACATGTTGTAACACGGATTTGTTAATGATGGGAAAGAATTGCATTGAGGGAACAGGATTTCTGTTGTGTCTGACAAAAATGAACATAAAAAATGGCAAAATATAACTCTCTCTCTCTCTCTCTCTCTCTCTCTGTCTCTGTCTCTGTCTCTGTCTCTGTCTCTCTGTGTGTGTGTGTGTGTGTGTGTGTGTGTGTGTGTGTGTGTGTGTGAGATCTAGAGGAGATACTTTTAGAAATATCGCGAAACCTAGGTGGCTAAATAAACCTTTGGTTTGCAACTGGTTAGTTGATTTCTTCATTAATATATATTAATAAAAATAAGGGACCCCATACTGAACGCTGAGGGACCCCATTTTGTGGTACCTCCTCAGTTTGAGGTATCTGCTGACTTTTCTGCATTACGAGAGCTGTTCGTTTCAACCTTCTACACACTTCTAGTTAAATATGAATTAAACCATTTGTGCACTGTCTCACTTGCGCCACAATACTTAAGCTTACCTAGAAGTATTCTGTGATGTACACAATCGGAAGCCTTTGAGAGATCAAAAAAAAATAAAAATAAAAAAGTTAAATTATTCATGGCATGCAATATCAATATTTGATTAGTGAAAGAATATGTAGTACTTTGTGGTAGTTCCTTTTTGAAAACCAAACTGACATTTTGTTAGAACTTTATTTTGACAAATATGTGAAGCTATTCTTGAATGCATTACTTTTTCAAGAATTTTGGATAAAGCTGTCAGAAGTGAGATTGGGCGGCAGTTGATGGCATCAGATCTATCCTCCTGTTTATGCAATGGCTTAACAGGAGGATATTTCAGTCTACCAGGAAAAATGCCCTGTCTCATTCAGCAATTATATAACTGGCTACGAATCCTAATTGTCTGTTGGGGAACAAGCTTTTAGTACTCTGAAATTAGAAAAATAATAAACTCACTCACTTTCAACAGAGGGAGAAGTGGGTAGAATTTCTGTTTTATCACATTTCACATGTATTGCCTTTTCCATGTATAGCTTTGCCTTTTCTAATGAACATCTAAATTCTGTTTTCTCCGCAACATGTAAAGAGTGATTATTAAAAATATTTTCAACTTCTGTCTTTTTGTTAACAAACTTTTCATGTAGTTTGATGGTAATACAGTCTTCCCTGTGCTCTTAGTTGACTTGTTTTCCTTTCTGCGACAGTCCAAATTGTTTTGATTTTATCATCACAGGTGGAGTTCCATATAACTTTTCTTAATATAGTACAGTAATTCTTACGTTATTTGTCTGTTTCTGGCTCATTACATTTTCTTGTTATTTAGATGCATTTCCCTTTTTTGATTACAAGATGGATTTTATCCCTTTAATAAGCCATGGTTTTTACATGGTTTCTTACAATTATATTTCACTGTTTTCTTAAGGAAACTGTTTTCAGATTTACTCACAAATGTATCATAAAGTAAGTTAAATTATAAATTACCATCAGGTTCCTGGTGCACCTCATCCCAATTTAAATGCTGCAAGCTTTCCCAAGAATTTGGAATTGTTAAATCATTTATTGAACGTGCTACTTTGGCAGACTGTTGTGCTTTACTCTGTGGAGATATGTCGTATATTGCAACTAGCTGTGAATCATCATCGGTAGGGCTATTGTTAATAGATACATGTTTATTTGTTTAAATTTATAAGTGACTATGAAAATTTTATGTCAGTGTGCTGCTTTCCTGTCCTATCTGAGTAGGAAAATCAATAACTGAAGTAAAATGGAATGAACAGAGTAATACTTACAGGTTATTGTTCCTAACAGACTATTTCAGAAAATCTTTGTTGAAGTCCCCACAAATAGTAACTTTCTTCCCTCTGTCTGACAGGTAGCACAAGAAAGAATCCATGTTTCTCAGAAACGGTGGGAAAATTTCCCAATGGAGACAATAGCAAAAGTACCATTATTTAGTTTAAGTTCTCAGGCACATGCTTCAGTATGATGGCTCCACAGAATTATTTAGTTTCTAAATTTGCCACCCTATGATAACTTTTAATACATATGGCAGCTCTTCCTTTTTCCATATTACCACTGCTTACATGTGCTGAAAGCTTAAACCCACTTACATAGACGTTTTGCATGTCTGTGACTACATAATGTTCAGACAGGTATAGTACATCTATTATATCATCCCTATGTGGTTCCATAAAACAAATCAATTATGTTAAAAATTAATATTCTCTCTGTGTTGCCATTTTTTCTGCAACAGTAAAAGAACACATCAAGCATAACTTTATATGGCTTTAATAAGCAAACATTCATTCTTCAGATGATTTTTAATCACATGAAGTTTGTCCATTATGGACCTGACAGGGAAAATATACAATGTAGATGAGTAATAAAGAAACAAGCATACTCCGTGGACACTTGCTCCTAGTAATTTTATATTTGGAGTTCGTAGTAGAGACCATGCTCTTTCAGATATCCCTGCTGAAGGTCATACCACAAGTGTTCTCATAGTTATCACCTTTGTGATACTGACAAGTGAAAAATTTTCTGACGCAATTGGAGAATGCTTCTGTATTATTGCAGGGCTATAGAGAAATAGTATCTTCTGAAGATTTCATTACTTTGCCGCCCTTCACTCTATGGTGTTAAATCAATTGGCATTCATGCTCTTATGGCAGGTTGGCCTACCAGTTGGAACAATGAATCACAACTGTGCTGAAGTAACTTTTTTTGTATGTGTAGGGATATATTAGTTATTTTTTTTTAAAAAAAAGGTTGATTTAATCCCTGTCTGTTATTGTACCTCAGGTAGAAGTGTTGAGTGTTTGGGGGGAAACTCCTTAACTGTTGTGAAGAAAGATGCAAAATGACTCGCTGAGAGGTAGTAGTATTTTATTTTGATGTGTGTATGTTTGCAAAGATTATTTCCACATGTTTCAGTTTACTTTCAGATTGTTTTCAAAAAACTTACCTTAACATAGTGTATGCTAATAAAAAATCTCAAACTACACATTGAATATTCCATAGTAAATATTTCTGGGAAAGTTATGAAGGAGCACTTTGTAGGCAAAGATAGCCCTTTTGCAGTACGATGCCCATGTTTTCTAAAGGATAAAAGAAAACTCTTGGTCACATTCAAGGTAAAAATAATGCAAAAAAAGTCTAATATAAAGGCCTCTAGGTCCACTTGTGGTTTGGTGGCCCAGTGTAAAGGAACACCTGGTCACCCTGACTTAGGTTTTCTGTGATTTCCCTAAATCACTTAAGTCAAAAGCCGGGACAATTCCTGCAAAAGGGGACAGCTACTTTCCCTCTCCATCCTTCCCTAATCCAAGCTTGTACTCAGTCTCTAATGATGTCAATGTTGGTGCGACGTTAAGCACTAATCTCCTTCTCCTCTCTCAGCAGGAGCACGTTGCTGTAGTGGAATAAATATTTCATGTAGAGCTGTTTCTTATGATTGTCTTTTGTTGTTTCAGATATTTGGAAGGTATGCTCCAGCATATGAATATACTGTTCTACTTACTTTCTTCAAGTTTGACTTTAGAATTTCCCCTTCCTGATGCCTTTACAGTAAAGGAAATACACTCAATATGTTTGTTCACATGCATTCCTCTTTTCACTTTTATTCATCAATCATCAGAGATGATTTTTTGTAAATAGTTAAGACATAGAATAACAGTTTTAGTATGTCGGTATTAAACACATCAAGCACTTGTTGATAGAACACCGAACACTGAGAATTAGGCAGTGTGGTATTCAGACTGTGAACCACAATGACACAGAGAATGAAATGATACAACACAGTGCCTGGTGGCAGAACACAATCAGTCTCAAACTTCTGGACTGGCCCTATAATAAATGTACGAATGTGGCGACATTACTGAATAAACTAAAGTATGATTGATAACCACATGCATTTTGATTTTATGCTATAGCCTTATTTAGTTATAGTTACTTCAACCTAGAGGCCATAATGCAATGTTCACATAGTGTATTTTCTTAAATCTGTTAGTGTCTTAAGTTATTTTAATCTCAATAATGTTGTTTTCCACAGTCGATTTCTATTAAAAATTATGTTACAAATGTGGTTTTATGTCTTATTTGTAAGTGATACATTTTGGCAAAAGTTCCTGTGAATTCTCATTTTGAGGCTTAGGTGGCTGATATATTTTACTTTCAGAAGCTATATTTTTGATTCATAGAGGCAAACTAAATAAGGGCTACACTACAAGGGCAAATAAATTTTCTACCCAAATTTCATAAGCACTTTCTTGGTTAGGCAAGAAGGTGAAATTAAATTTGGCTTTGACAGTTAATTTTCAGACTACAGATTTCTGACTTGTTTCCCATTTGAGAGTATTCACTAACACAATGTTCAGACCAAATATCTTATGACCAGGCTCAACAAGAAAGAAAGAGCACAGCAAAAAGACAGTGCATACCAGCTGTCATCTGGTTTAATAGACTGCTTATAATAGAAGCATTAAAGACAAGTACTTGTCATATAGTTGAGGGTGGTCAACAGGCATAAAAAACAGGATTCCATTTCCTCATTTTGTTTTCTTGTTTATTGGTATAACAAATTACAGATAATATTTCTGTAGAATCATAATCCAAAAGTGTATTTGCTTGAAAATTTATCAAAGAATTTGATCAGTATTTTTAGTAAAATTTATATTATAAGCAAGTAAAAGAGATAAAGCCAGGCTTCATCATCAAACTTTCAGAGTTGAAATAAGAAAAATATGATGGTTAAATGTTCAGCAGATTAAGTGAACATCTGATACATGTTTAAGTAATTAAGTGCTTCAGACTATTAATAAGTAAAATTGCTATTGGATGATTTGAGTTTTAGTATCAAATAACAACATTCATAAATTATGTTGTTTCTCACATTTAAGGAAAAGATATTCCATCCCCACTTGTTAGAAGAAAATGTGAAGAAAATTTTCTAAAAACTGTCAAGGGAGAGATAAGGCAAGGTTTTTAATAGTGGGGTTGTGATTTGTAGCATGAATGTTGTAGGTTTCTAAGGATATCTAACTTTCCCGTAAGTAAGACCTGAATAGCTTATGCAACCAGTGTTGTATTGCGTCACTATGTATGAAATAGTATATATAACTATAAAACCAACATTTACTGTGTAACAGTGGCCTTCCTCAAGGCAAGAATGATTGGTATCAGTATATCATATTTGTGAAACTTTATTGGCCCTAGGATGTAGGCAGGCTAGTGATGCTGATAGGTTTCACCAAGAATGCAATAAACAACCTTCATACTACAGGAGTATTTTGTGAGTGCAGAGCTACTTACATGGGTGATACAGGGAAGTCAGTCAACAGAGGAGTAGCAAAATGTGAACAACATGTGTGATTATCTCAGCATAATAAACCAGCAATAGCAGAACACCACCATGACTGGGCAACCTGTTACTTTACAGGAAGCCTGTGTGCGGGCGAAAGTCATAGACAAGCCAACGCAAAATACGAGAGGCAATTGAAATTGTTAAGCAGCCTGAAAATATCAATAAAGAGGATGGATGCAAACTTTCTGCATCCTGGCTGCAGGCTACACCAGTCCAATGGACCATGACTGGTCACAGGGCAGAGGCCCTAACACACAAGGGAGAGAGAACCTAAACAAGCTGCTGTCAAAGAACTGACGGTAATTTTCGTACATGCCACGAAGAAAACATGCTCAGCAGAAGACAAATGCTGGTTTGCAGACCATCGCCAATCACTAACAATCTAGATAGTTAATGAATAGCTTCTTTCTTACCCTGTCCTCTTTTACTATAACTAGCCTGCTGTATCCTAGGGCCAGTTAAAATTCACAGATATGACATACTGACTCTAATTGTCTGCAATAAATAGAGGCAAACTGAATGAAGGCCATTGTAATAAGGTCAAGACGTCGATTTTATAGTTAGTATTTTGTACAATGATGTGGCACGACACCTAGAAGAATTTTAATCATCATTTTCTGTAGGTACTTACCACTGTTTCCCCTTAATTACATATACAAAGATATCAACATAATTTGAAAAGAATAGCTCTAATTAAACGTAGCAGTAAAATAAATAAACATAATAATTTAAAACATTGTAACTAATGATTCAATTTTATTTACATGCCATTGCAAAAGAGACATTGGGTGAAATTCTAAATCATTGCTTTTCCTTGTTGAAGTATCTTTTGGGTTGATCCTCAAACAGTTACTAGTAATTCGTTTTCTGTTCATGATTAAAAGATCTGTTACAGTTACACAGTGATTTATAGACTGAAGTATTCACATTACCAGGTTCCAGGGACTCAGCCTCATCTTCAGTTGTGTCTGTAAATAAAAACAACACCAATATCTCTAAACTGCAGTACTGTAAACAAGCTAACAGTACAAGAGTAAAAACATTAAATCTGCTGCATTGAGTGTGCCAATGAACGGTAGATCAAAGTGCAGCCATGTCAAAGCTAACTTACATGGTCACACATCTGCTGTACATCACTCGTCATATTAAATGCCCAAATGTGCCATTGCAATAAGCACCTTTCAGTTGTAACAGACAAAAGTGACCCTTACCCTGAAAGTTTCGGCAAAAGAGCATTGACTTTCAATAAATTAAATAAAACCATGTTAAACTCTGTGTGTGAGACAGAAATCTGAACAGCAGACTAAAAACTATGTAACGTGTTGCTGCATTTTAAAAAATGACCAACCACCAAATATTTATGTAGTGCTTCTCAAGCCATGTTTACAACAATGCAGCCTGTGCACCACTGCTCAGTTCTCTCTCTGTTGGCAGATGGGATGCATTGGCACTCTGAGTATTTGGCAAGTGTTAGCTGTAGTGTGGAGATTTTGTTACTCACTTTATGCTACTTGAACAGTGGTTTCATTGTTCCAGTTACATGTTACCTGCTTGGTGCATTCTGATGACAGCACCACATAACTGAATGTGGATGATCCTTTTGAAAGTGCTTGTATACGTTACATGGTTTTTACCCGCTGTTTAGACTTCTTGCCTCCCATCAGATGTATTGCCTTGTAAGTTAGCTTGGACAGGGACACCTCAACCCACTATTTATAGGCATGCTCAGTGGAGTGGATTTATGTAACCTCAATTATCTCTTTTCTCTAGTACAGTTAGCTTGTTCATAGTCTTGCAGTTTAGAGATATTGTGTTACTTAAATTTACAGATGTACCTATAGATGAAGCTGAGTTGTTGAAACCTGGTAGTTTTGTATAGACTGCAGACAAAGAATCATTTTGCAACTGTAGCAAATATTTTAATTTGAACATTACATATAATGGATGTGGATGTCCCACAACCAAAAATTTAAATTGATTTTGTGCTCCCCTCATTAATAAAGAAACGTGCAACTTTAGAAAAGGCCACCAAAAGCAACCAAACGAGACTAGAAACATAGAAATACAAAATAAGCCCATAGGGTGGAGGTGATTTACATGTGTAGATGTCCTTTTCAAACAAATGCAGTATATCATGTACATCATATATGGGTAGAGGCACTCACAATGTTGAAACTACTGAAACTGAAATATTATTATTATTATTATTACAGAATTCATATTAGATTTTAATTTGATTATATTGCACTATAAACTCCCTTCGTAATTCATATTTAGAAAAAAATCTATGATACAACTGATAGTCTAATTTGACTAGAAAAGTGTGTTCTCATGCTTGTTTGTCAAGTGGCTAAAGGAATAGATAACAGAATTGGACTAACATTCGCAATTTCCGTTTGTTGGAAGATCCTGCGATATCTGAAATGCAAACATTGACAATTTTGTAAGCATAACATCTTAATAGGCATGGGTCCAGGAAACACCACTTGCATGAGACATAGCTTCCCCCCAACTCCGGCCCCACACACGATATAGTACAAACAGTGATGCAGCCAAATGGTAAAACTCGATCTTCCATTTCTAAAAGGTAGTTGACACTGCCCTGTTGTCGACTAAGAACAAAGAAATGGTCATAAATAGTCATTTCTTTGCTGTATGGTCATACCACTATTTCTGATATGTGAATGTCTCAAAGAATATTCGGCATACAGAACATAGTATGTTGTACTGGTGGATCAACAGCCAGCAGAAATTAAAGTAACATTACAAGTATACTGAAAGGCAGCTCTCTTTCAATGTGGATAGATTCAAGATAATGCCTATAAACCAAAGAAGGAAAACCCTGTTGTTTGATAGTAATTTTTTGTTGTAGACTTCTGAACCATGTCACATTGTTAAATTTCCGGGGGTTGTATTACAAACAGCTTTTTGAAGAGAGCAGCTGTCTTTTCATTACTTGCAGTGACAGCAGTCTGGATGATTGACTGATCCAGTCTTGCAACATTAGCCAACATGGATTTCCTGTACTGTTGCTATAGGTGGTTGAAAGCAATGTGTAACTACAGCCATTATTTGTTTTTTTCCCAATTGTACTGTACGTTTCAATGAAGATCGAATCCTCTTGGGTAGAATATACTGAAGGTAAAATAGCCCCTTACTCAGATCCTTGTGTGAGTACTAGGTGAGAGGACCACATTGTTTTTAGACAGGATTTAAGCAAAGTAAATATAAGGTACTAAAGTAAGAAAGTAACACTTTTGATAGTTAACTATTAGTGTATTAACCCAAAAACATGATCACCAGTGTTTTTGTTAACAAACTCTGCATTTCCTTATGATCATGAAATAAATTGCCAGTTGCTTGTCTTGTCAGAAGCAGTGTTGTCGAAAATATAGTGCAAAATTTCTTCCACTGTATCTTCACATCTTGTATTACTTAGACTAAACATGCCAAGTTGTCTTCCTTTTAGAACCATTCTTGATGTAAGATGGTGCATTTCTTGCAGCACCATATTTTTTGCTGCTAGATGGCCACTTTTCCCACTTTGGTCTGTCTGTCCATACTCCTCATTCCAAAGAGAAGGCACCCCAGCAATGAAAACGCCACTTTCTAATCCTATATGGGCAGTGTCTTCTGGCTGAGTGCACTGTGCATTTCTTCTGTTGAAAGGTGTTCCAGAAAGAGGAACAACTAGGGGAAAAAGCTTGTATAGGCCTAATGGTTTCCGAATTTCATTAAATGAACACACCTCTTCTCAATATACTGAAGTATTGCTTCCTCAGAAAGAGACCAGTCTTAACAAATACTACTGTTTTAAATGCATAAATGTGTAACAACAAAATAAAATTTTCAATTGCTAATCAGAATTTAGTTTTGCAGCCTTCTTATAACATCTCTACCACCATATTCACAGTGAAATAATCATTAATAAGTTATGTCAGGTATTCAGAACACACCACGAAGTGTAAATGAACACTGTTCTGTTACAGTGTGAGTATGAAGAGCTCAGATGGCAAGCCAGTACTAAGCAAACTAAGAGAGGAGACGAAAGGAATATAGAGAAGTATTATATAAACGGAATGAAGTTGAGGACAATATCCAAGAAAGAGAAGAGAGAGTGAAGATGAGATGGGGAAATGTGATACTGTGAGAATAATTTGACAGTAATCTGACAGGGCACTGAAAGACCTAAGGAGAGACAAGGTTTGCAGATTGACATAGACATTCTCTCAGACTTAATGAGATATATAGGAAAGCAAGCCATGACAACCCTAGTCCACCTGGGGTGCAAGACATATGAAGCACGCAAAATACATTCAGACTTAAGAAAGAACATAATAATTCAAATTCCAAAGAAGGTAGGTGCTGAAATATGTGAATATTACTGGACCATCAGTTTATTGAATCATGGTTGCAATATATTCACATGAATAGTTTACAGAAGAACGGAAAAAAACTGGTAGGAGCCTACTTGGGGAAGACTTACAGTTCGATAGAAATGTAGCAACGTGTGAGACAATACTGACCCTATAATTTAACCTAGAAGATAGGTTGAAGGAAGACAATACAATGTTTATAGCATTTGCATATTTAGATACAGTTTTTGATAATACTGGCTGAAATACACTCTTTGCAATTCTGAAGGTAGCTGGGTAAAGTACAGGGAATAGAGTGTTATTTATGAGGTGTGCAGAAACAAGAATGTAGTTGCAGGAGTCGAAGCATATTATCTACAGCTGTGAATTTTTTGCATATTGCAGCCCCGTCAGCAACTGTAATAGACTAAGATATTGAAAAATCCGCATCAGTAGCGAAATGTTTTGGTCTTTACCCAGGTTTCGGCTAGAATAATCTAGCCTTCTTCAAAAGCATAAAGTTACTATAACATGCCAGAGTAAGTCACAGTCAACAAAAATTAAAACCTATAGTACTGTGGTACCATGTAGAATTAAAACTAGAGTGCCAACGTAGTTGCTGCTGCCAACAGACCACGTGGTGAAGTGATGCTGGGGCTGGACTTCAGTTAAGTAGTTGTAATTCGACATGGTACCATGGTACTATAGGTTGTAATTTTTAATGTTGACTGTGCCTTACTCTGGCATGTTATAGTAATTTTATGCTTCAGAAGAAGGCTAGATTATTCTAGCCGAAAGCTAGGTAAAGACCAGAAAATTTTCACAACTCGGGTGAATTTTTCAATATATTAACTACACCTGTAATTAAGAAAGAAGTGATACAGGTTTGTAGCCTATCCCCTGTCATTCAGTCTGTACATTGAGCAAGCTAAGGAAACCAAGAGAAAATTAGATAGGGAATAAAAGTTCATGATGAAGAAATAAAACATTGCATTGCAATACTGTCAGTTATGGCTGAGGACGGGGATGAGCAGTTGAACAGAATGGGTAGGGTCTTGAAAAGAAATTATAAGATGAACATTAGTGAAAGTAAAAGAAGGGTAATGGAATGTATTCACATTAAATCAAGCCAAGCTGAGGGACTTAAATGAGGAAATGAACACACAAAGTAAAAGGATAACTTTCTTAAGTTGTACATAAACTAAATGTTGAGACGTATTCTCTGAAGGTGTTCATGTGGAGTTGTATGGAGTGAAATGTGGATGATAAGCAGTTCAGACAATAAGGGAATAGATGCTTCTGAAATGTGGTACACAGAAGAGTGCTGAAGATTAGATAAGTAGAATGAATACCTAGTGATGTTCTGAATCAGACTGGGGGAAGAAAAGAAATTTATGGCACAACTTTAACTAAAGGATGGAATAAGTGATATAACATTCTCTGAAGCATCAAGAAATCTTCAATTTGGGAGTGAAAGTAAGTCAGGGGGATGAAAATTATACCAAGGCTTGAATACTATAAACAGATACAAATGAATATAGGCTGCTATAGTTGTGCAGAGATGAAGAGGACTTCACAAAATAGAGTGTAGAGCTGAATCAATCCAGTCTTCTGACCGAGGAGCAGCGGCAGCTGCTGCGGCAGTAGCATCATAATAGTGTGAACCAATATTAAATGGGGCAGACTTAAATTAAATAGTAGTTACAACAAATCAGTGTTCTACATTTGTTGGAAGATCCATGGTTAGAGATCTGCATGGATAAGAAAAATGTTGTCCGCATCAGTACCCCATCCATAAGATCCTTACCTACATCTACATATTTTAAAAATGCCTGGCCTGAATTTTCATCTGCTGAAGTTCACACTCAGTGTTGATGAGAATTAAGGATGGACACATCTATGTAGAAAGTCATTCAACACACCGACCCCGCCTGGGGTCCTGGGGTTAGAATAGGCCCGAGGTATTCCTGCCTTTCGTAAGAGGCGACTGAAAGGAGTCTCACATATTTCGGCCTTCATGTCATGGTAGCCTGTGGGGTTTGGCCTCCATTTTTCAAAATTTTCCTGAAGAGCGAGCCAGTTGAGGAAGGGTGCCGTACATGGTGCATTGTGTCCATTGTGCATTGAGATCTGTAGCCCACTTTCTTGTTGCTGCATTGCAGCCCCACCCATTCTCCATCTCCTGCGTGTGTTTTCCACCATGCACTATGCAGTGTCACTTTCTGTGCCTACAATGACCATGGACTTGTTTGCACCTGATATCCAGCATGGTAGCCAGTCTGTTGTGGTGGGGCCGCCATGTACCATGTTGATTGTAGCCTCCTGACAACACAGGAATCACTCTGCTGATGCCTGTGCCATTAACTCCCCACATATGCCAAGGAGTAGATGCCCGTCACCCTGGGGCATCGGGACTCCCAGCAATGGCCATGCGGCTAGGTGGCCTTTCCTGCGGCTGGATGGCGCCTGTGGGGAGGGCCCTTGGTCAGAGTGGGTGACATCAGAGCGGATGACATGCAATGAAGCCTGGCACATCTTCTCTTGCTAGTGGCCAGCTGCCAGCAGTCTCTAAGCATTCCAGGGCTCAGTTTAATGCAAACACGTATGATCCCAAATTGGTTTACCCGCTGGCCACACCATGGGAGGAATGCCATGCTAAGGATGGCAGTGAAGCTTATTCGCTTTAATACCTCGTATGTGCGAGAGTTGATGGGGAGTCTTTCATGTCTATGAACCCTCAGTTTTTTGTGGAGCCTTTGGAGGACAAGTTTGGGGTGGTAGATGGCTTGTCCAAAATGCGCTCTGGATCAGTTTTGATAAAAACAGCATCCTCTGCCCAGTCACGGGCATTACTCACTTCTAGCAAGTTGGGGGGGGGGGGGGGTGTTTCTGTTACCATCACCCCTCATAAGAGCTTAAATATGGCCCGGGATATTATATTTCACAGGGACTTTCTTTTGCAGTCTGATGACGAGCTACGCACCAGTTTAGAGTGGCGAGATGTTCATTCATCTGACACATCCATTGGGGTCCGAGGGATAACCAGGTTGCCACCGGTGCCTTAATTTTGGCCTTTGAGAGTAACACATTGTCCGAGAAGGTCAAGGTGATGTCTACCACTGTAACGTCAAGCCATATATCCCTCCCCCAATGCAGTGCTAGAAGTTCTGCCATATGTCTCCCACTGTACTTCCAGCCCTACCTTTAGAGATCATAGACGTCCATCGCATCCCAATACTCCATTGCCCTGCCTCCCACCTGTGTCAACTGCTGGGAGCATCATTCACCTCGCTCGCTAGACTGTAGGATTTTACAGAAAGAGTGGAAAATCATGGAATGTAAGACCCTGGACCAACTGACCTACACTGAGGCTCAGAGGAAATTTGATCGCCTACATCCTGTGGCTATGACCACCTCATACCCAGCCACTACGAGAACAGTTGTCACCCCATCAGTTCCTCGAATTCCAGTCGCCTCTCTCAACCAGGAGACTAGACCTGCCTCCTTGATGGTGGAGGACACTTCCCTACCTGGTGACCCCGCACCACCTAATTCAGGAGCAACACCCCCCTCCCCCTCCACCCCAACACCATTGGGGATTTCAGTCCCCACTTCTGAGCCAGAGAAGCACAAGGCTTCTTCAGCTCCTCTCACTAGGAAGGGGTCCCTTGGGTCACTCCCTTCCCAGGTTTCTGCTAATGGGAAAGATGACACCCGCCAGTGGCTGAAGAGCCCAAAAGCAGCTGGTTGTAGGGCTTCACGCTCATCCTCAGTCCCAGACACTGATTCAGTGAAGTCCTCCCAGGCAGGAAAACCCAAGGAAAAGTGCGAGAAATCAGAAAAGAAGACCCCAAGAACAAGCACCTAGTAGTGGCACCCACACCACTGCTACCTACAAGCTGTGTGTCTGAGGATGGGGTGGAGATTCTGGTGTCCGCTGAGGACCTGGGTCTCGCCGGACCCTCAGACACAATGGATGTAGGCAAAATGTCGGTGACAGCAGGTGCACCTAAGGCGTGAACTGCCTTTCCAGTCTCATGATGACGTCATCCTCTGGTGGAATTGCGGCGGATTTTTTCACCGCTTGGCTGAGCTATGGCAACAGTTAAGCATTACACCTGCTTTCTGCATTACCCTCCAGAAAACCTGGTTCCTGGCAGTACGAACTCCACAGCTATAAGGGATACTACAGGAACCATAGCGACTGTAATAGTGTCAGGTGGAGTTTGCGTTTATGTCCTAAACTCGGCCTGTAATGAAACTGTGCCCCTTCAAACCCCTCTTGGAGCTGTGGCTGTCAGAATAGGGACAATGCAGGAGATAACTGTCTGCAATGTATCTTCCTTCAGATGGTGCAGTATCCCTGAATGTATTAGCTGCACTGATTGATTCACTCCCTGAACCTTTCCTACTTTTGGGAGATTTTAACACCCATAACCTCTTGTCGGGTGACACCATGCTTATTGACCGAGGCAGAGATGTCAAAACTTTACTGTCTCAGTTCAGCCTTTGCCTCTTAAATACTGGGGCTGCCACAAATTTCAGTGTGGCTCACAGTAGTTACTCGGCTATTAATTTATCAATGTCCACTGGAGAGCACATGACAAACTGTGTGGTAGTGACCACTTCCCCATCTTCGTGTCACTCCCCCAGCGTCAGGCCCACGGTCAGATGGGCTTTACACAAGGCGAATTGGGAAACTTTCACCTCTGATGTCACCATTTACTCTCCCCCACATGGTAACATTGATGTCATGGTTGAGCAGGTGACTACCAGAATCATTTCTGTGGCAGAAAACACGATCCCTCACTCTTTATAAGGTGCCACTGGTGAAAGTCCCTTGGTTGTCGCCGGAAGTCACTGAGGCAATCATAGAGGATCAGCGAGCTCTACAGTGACATAATTGGCACCCTTCCCTAAATTATGTCAACATGTTACTCTTCTCACTGTAACAATCACTGCATAGTGTACTTTAAATATACGTAGTACATATGTTGATAGACTCACCAGTTTTGTACCAAACATTTTGTATGGTGTTTGTGATTGACAGAAGTGAGGTTATGAAAGGAAAATTTCAAAAAACTGTTTGTCCTAGAAGAGGTTAGTTATAACATTGTGGTTGGTTTTTGAAATTGCAAAACTGAGCTCTGTTACTTCAGAAAAAACAGGAATTAGATGTAAGGCAGCTGCTTATAAGATGGAAACAAACTGCACATTTAAAATTGTGCAAAACCAAGATGAAGAACATGTCGCCATCTTTAGCCCCAGCAGATGTGACGACGACTATATCCTCCTCCAGTGCACTGAACAGTCAAATGTATACAGTGCAATCTATCTTCTGAAATAAACAAGTAAATAAAACTGTAACTGTAGAGTTCAGCGATATGTCTTACAATAATTCATGCTCCATTAGAAAAGTAGACATTTAGTTGTAAACAATCAACTGGGCAGTCACATCACAGGGCATTGTCGCTTGCTGCAAAATAATCAAATTTGCTTGCACAGTGGAGGCTTTTGGTCTGTGAACCATGCCTTATATGGTTGCTGATGTGGTGCACATAGTGTCGTCCAGATGTGCTTCGCAGACAGCACGTAAGATAAGCGAAGATCCCGTGGGTGCAGCTAAAGTGGTCATAGCCAGAACATAGGGACAGAAACAACTTTCACTTTACCTGGACCTTGCAAACATTCCAAGAATGCCCACAGACTTATTTTCTGGACAATATTATAACAGATGTGCAGTGCTGATTTGTGCAGTCGCAATCATTGTCTGCAGGTAACACAATTTTATAAAAAAGTATAAGAAAATTGAATTGTTCTTTAATTTTGAACTACACAGCAACTATTGCAGATATCTATAGATAACTCATGGATACCCACATCTGTGCTGACCTTGGTTTGTGATAAAGTGAGAAACTGTCATGACAACAGCAAACAAGATGCTATTGTGGCCTACTCTAGAGTATGTTGTTCCACAGTTTGAAGGTATTGCCCAGCAAGCCTAACAGCAGACATCAAATTAAGTCAGATGCGCACAGTAGGACTGTAATAGGTCCAGATGAAAGTTTAACACAGAGGTTTAGATATCATAAATCTCTAGAAGAAAGACAGTGGTTTCCTTACTGAGCCATGTGGAATAAATTGGAGTTCCTAAATGTTCACTATAAGTCTTTCAAGAATCCACACAGGAAAAAATCAGATGACTGAGCAGGCCAAGCAATGTCTCCAGAACAAAACAAGAGACAACACTGTTGAAAATTCCATAAACCTTGGCCATCTCATTTCACATGATGTGGGCTGTTAAGCTGTCTTGCTGAAAGTAAAGGGCCTTCAGAGTCAGTGTCAAGCCATCGTAAGCAAGGTTGAACAAAGTTTTTCAATAAAGTGGTGTAACATTCTGAATTAAGTCACTGTTCCATATCTTAATTCATTTTCTTAAAATTATGTGCTACATTTTCCAAAACATTGAATCGACACCAAATTATCACATAGAGAGAGTGCAGTGGCTTTTCATGCAGTCACTGAAGACCAGTAACGTGTGTTCTACTGGATGACAGTCTGAAAATTGGAAATAGGCTTCATTGGGCATGAACAGATAATTTAACAAATGAAACGATAGAAACTCTAGGTAAATGAACAATGCAGGGAAGGACAGGCTGATGCTTGGTGTGTTATCTTTACATCAAGTAGCAGTATATCTTTTCCTGCATTATTCAACAGATTGGGACTTTTGTTTGTCAAATGAATCATGACATTGCAGAAAGTAACTTGTACTTCTTGTCTTTAGGTTTCAGTTTCTGAGCAATTTGCAATTTGTGGTGGTGAAATTTGATCTCCTTAAACATTCAGCATAAACTTCTTAGACTCACCCCTAAAACATGAAACCACTGGTGCACCGAGCATAGGGGATTACATTAAAAGACTTCCCTCACTCTCTGCAACTCTTCTGGTGCACACATGCTCCATGCTTCACATCAAACTACCATTGTTTCCCAACTTCCCTTCACCTGAGCTAATGTAGTACTTGACCGTGTCGATCAACATTAAAATGTCATCTCAGAGAATTCACACTTCTTTCACAATGTTGTAAAAATGATGAAGTAAAATGACAATGCTATATTTCATTGCTACTGGTATAGGAAATGTTCTCCCCTTCACTCGTTGCCTCTCTGCCACCTAGTACAAGCTACTGTGTATGTGCAGTATTATAGTATCATTTGGCTCCAAGCCATCCTATATATCTCTGGTAGGTATCATGTTAAAAACAAAAGAATCGGCACATATACTAAGGCATATTTAAAATAATTTTCTCCTTGCTCTGTACAGGAATGGAATAGAACAGGAAGTTGCTTCTGTGATATGAGAAATGGGTGCTTTCCAAATAACACCATTATGTGAGCTGCATTAATGCTTGGGCCTCAGAGTAACAAGAGGATCCAGATTATGGTATTATTTCCATTTCTGTCTCCTATACATCTTCTGCCTTCCTTTTTTGTCCGTCAGCTCTCCTACCTCTCTCTTCCTCTTCACTATATCAGCCGACATCGTGCTTCCCCTTGCCCTCAATTTGAAAATCTATTGTGTGTCCATGCCAGATATGATGAACATCTAAATTTACTGGAAAGAAATTTGGTTGTTAGGAAAGCTTCTTTGACATGAAATGAATCATACATAAAAGGAGAGTCTCTTAGTCCATATGCTGAACGTTCTTGTGCTGTTGGAGCTCTGTCAGTTAAAATAGATTCTAATAATGTCACATGGATGGCAGAGGAAGTGTTCAAAATAAAAATGAATTTGCTGAATTTATGAATGTAGAAAATTTATTTCACCAGTACGTGATTTCTTTCAAATTTCATGGAAGTAAAATTGTGACTTTCAATGTTGCAGCAATTCCTTCTTTAGGTGCAGTGAGCCCTACAACCTTTCGACCAATGGTTGGTGTACCTCCGGTGACAGGTGTGCAGACTCCTTTACCGTTGGCAGCTACACAGACTCCTTTACCGTTGGCAGCTTCACAGACTCCTCTAGGCAACCAGACATTTTTCCCAGCATTTAAGTGAGCCATTTCTCTCTAGAGACAGTGATTCAGTGGAACTTAAAGTGAGTTTTGTATTTTTGCCTTTACTGTCCGATGTTAAATGGGCAGTTCACAAAATACAGGCACCATGCTCCAATTTGTATATTTTAAAAATAATGGAAACTATGTCCTTTTGAAGCATTTGTATATCTTTTGCTCTTATGTCTTTTTCTACTTTCCTAGCTGTCTTCCATTTTTTTACTGCCCATTGTCAGGTGACTATTCCTCTTGCAGAATATATACCACAAAATGTATTAGATCTAAAGACATAACTGTATAAGATGGAATATTTATACAATTGCATATTGCATGATGTGCAGTTTCTTTCAATCTTTGCCCTGGTCAGATTGTGTGGGTGTACATACATAACTGCTATGCATTTTTTGCAAATGCTGTTGACATAGTTCCCAGAACTGGAGAGCTTGATGTTTAAAAGCTGTGCCACAGTGCCTTGCCAGGTGAGATTAGCTTAAGAGATTCTTCAGTGAAATGAGAATTTTATACTAAATTTTGAGTTCTGTAATGTGGGCAGTGAACTTTCACAACAAAATCAGAAAGCAGTGTGAGTAAATATTATCTGCAACTAGCAATTTCTTCTGCATTTGTGATAATTATAAATAGTCCTGTTAAAGAAAATCCAACTGAGATCTCTATGCTGTTACAGTTCTGTTTCTTAATTTTTTAATGATTTGACTACTATTATCAAAACAGTATAAAATCAATACAAGCAATGCTGCATTAGGGTGGTGCATAGCATATCAGCTGAAATGGATGAATAGTAATTTGAATATAATTCTTGTGAATTTTTTTTCTCAAATATGCACAGTTTGTACGAGATCTGCACACTAGTCATTTGTTTTATTTATAAATGGCTTATCTCAGTTAAATAGACAAGTAAATCTATGGTAGGGTATGTTATTTTGATGTGTTTGCATGAATGTCGGAAAGTTGTTCTTTATTATGAGTTTAAAATCAGTGTGAAATCAATTTGCTCAAAGCTTGGGAGCTGTAGGAAACAAATGCACTTCATACTGAATTGTGCAGAATGTCATTTAAATGGGACTACAGTAACAAGAATTGGCATTACAGAGAATAAGTGCTCAGCTAAAATATAGATTTAAAACTTCTATGTGAATGAATCATAGAGTGATTTAAAACTTCTATGTGAATGAATCACAGAGTGGTCAATGACCTGCTATAAAACACACACACACACACACACACACACACACACACACACACACCTCTGTTAAGCTAGTAAACCTTTCTTCTATGCTATTTTAGAGAGAGAGAGAGAGAGAGAGAGAGAGAGAGAGAGAGAGAGAGAGAGAGAGAATTTCGACGTACTTTTCATTGTCTTTCAACCATTACAGGAAAAAAGCTGTTTTTTTCCCACATTGTGAGGAGTCAATCTTCTCATTTGTTCTGTAAAGTACTGATTAGAGAAGAGCCTACAAAGAAACGAGATAAATTATAAAATTTGGTGTAACTAGTCTTTCTTTTTAGCAACCTCATTGAGTAAAAGCAGTTTAGCAAATTGGTGCTTCTCTTCGTGAACTGCCCTAGCAATGATCGGTCCAGGACATCAGAAACCAGTGTATGGTGCATTACAACTATTTATGGCAATACTGGTTCAAGATATCTCTTTATTCCTGGTTTCCATTTTCCATCAAAATTTGTTCAAATCTGAGTATATTTGGTGTATTTTACAGAGAATCAGAAAACTTTTACTCTTCTTGGTTCAAGTGTGCACCAAACTACATGAAAATTTGTTGTAATGTTTTTATTAATCCGTATTTTAATTTTTCATTACAACTTTTAGCTTAAGTATATGTTTATTATTTCCTTTGATTTTGCAGCTTTACTCAAAGTTGAAGTAGTGTAAACACACTAAATTGTTATTATTATTATTATTATTATTATTATTATTATTAAATATGATGCACAAGAATTAGAAAATCAGTATTTTTTCATAGTTTGTCATGAAATAACCTTGAATTTGACTTGTTTTCCTTTGGCATTGTCATTCCATTTTTCATGCATTATGGGGGACTGATGCAATTTTCACATTTTTTAATATTGCATTTGTTGTGGGTCTCTTTACACAGTGTTACTGTTGATTGCACTACTCATTTTTAAGAGATTTATTTTTTTAATGTAATTGTTTATTTTTAATTACATATCCATATAAATATTTTGTAAGTTTCCGACATATGCTGCTATGGGATTTTTCCCTCATATTGACTATTTTTAAGGGAGTCACATGTAAATTATAATGTACTATATCCCATTGTTGTTGTACATATGTGAAATGTGTTTGTTCATGTATTGCTCATGGTGCTTGGGATTCAACTAATTTTGTACAGTATACAAGCACAGTAAACAAAAAATGCAGGAATTTCAATAAATTGTTTGGAGAAAATGTTTGTTGTTAATTTTATACCTCATCAAATGAAACAGTAGATATGAAATTGCAGCTGTTTGTGAAAACTGATACAAATTGCAGAAACACCTCCCCCCTTTCTGGTTATCCCTTGTATTTTTTTGTTGTAGTAAAGCAATAAAAGATCAATGGGTAGAAGCTTTAGATCAGGGGCTTTCACCAAAGCCAGTCAGGAATGCGAAGCCACAAGGAGTACACAGAGCACCAGGTGAGAGGAACAAAAAGAGTGTGGGCTATGCCAGCCACCAATCACAGACAGCAGTGTGCTTAGACGTGGCAGGAAGCAGCAAGTAGCTCTACCACTGAGCCTTTCTACAGGACACAAAGGTCATGTAAAAGGTTTAATGTGTCACACAGTGTTTACGTCATCTAAAGGAATTCAGTTTGAGAAGTGATCATGCAGTAAATTGTGCAGCAGACTACACCCCACAAATACTATGTCAATTTTGAGAGCTCATTCTACTGATATTATTTGATTAAAAAGTATTTTGTATTATTTTCAAGATGTTGATCTTTCTGGAAGAGAATTATCTTGGGAATTGACTTTAATAATGTCTTATAATAGTGGCAGAAGAGATGTGCCCACAGCTATGGTCCACATCACTTTCTCGAGCCCCTCCCTCCCCGACAAAGGGAAATTGTCTTTTCCTTTGCCGACTAGAAGGTCCTCTTCAACCGTGTCGCCACGAGATACCTTCACCCAGTCAGCCCCTGTGCCATTAATGCACACCCCCAACTGTTTCTCTGCATTGGATGCCACAGGCAGACAGCACAAGAAAGCCGACACTTCTGTGGACTTCATGGAGCAGGATCCTCCTGCCTCTGTGCCCTGTAGCAGCGAGTCTTCATAGGCTGACTCATGGCAGCTGCCGAGTTTACACCCCTTCATTTTTTTCCTCCTTATGACTCTCCTCCAATGGAAGGTTTGCAGTGTTTGACCCAACAAAGAGGATTTAGGGTTGCTTTTAGAGCTGCAGCATCCATTGTACTCTACCTTCAGGAAACAAAATTATGTCTTCATGGCTGCTCTGAGATTTCGCATTTCTTCTTGGTCCATTTTGACCTTCCCACAGAAGTCGGAAGTTCATTTCTTGGAGGAGTCATGGTGCTCATACCAGATGATGTTCATAGTCAACTCATCTCCTTGACTACCCATTTTCAAGCTGTTGCAGTTCACCATTTCCTCCCTCACTTGGCATTTTACCTTTGTACCAGTTATATCCCTCCATCATTCGATGTCACCAGGGCAGACTTCTTCCAGCTTAATGGACAGCTACCTCTCCCATTTATGCTGTTCAGTGACTTTAATGCGCACAATCCCCTTTGGGGTTCTCCGATAACCTTTAAAGAGTTGCCCTCTTTGTTGACCACCTTAATCAACTTAACCTCTTCTGCCTTAACACAGGAGCACCCACATTTCTTTCCAACTCCTCGCACACCTATTCTCATTTGAATCTATCCATCTGCACTGCCCAGCTTGCCCATCATCATGACTGGTCAGTTCTGACACCCGCTCGAGAGACCATTTCCCTTGTGTTATTCGTTTCCTGACTCCTGTCCTACCTGTATGCGCACCCAAGAGGGAGCTTACTAAGGCAGCTTGACTCCTCCCTTGCGACCTTTGACGAACAAGATTTCCCCATTTCTGATGACCAGGTGGAATATTTGGAAAACATTATCCTTATTGCTGCAGGATGTTCCATTCCTCGCACTTCCTCTTTATCACGCCTCTTTGGACTGAGGCATGCTGCAACGCAGTTCGCATGTGGAGACATGCTCTCTGCATTTTAACCCTCATCCTACGATAGCAAACTGCATTCATTATAAACAAATGTGTGCACAGTATCCTCACAATTTTCAGGATAGCAAAAAAAAGCTAGCTGGATTTCATTCACTACTTGTTTTAACAGTTCCACCAACTCCTCTGTCATGTAGGTCAACCTCTGATGGCTCTCTGGGACCAAGATCCATTCCCATATTTTTGGCCTGACAGTAGCACACAATGCCATTGTGGACCCTATTGCTATCTCCAACTCCTTGGGCCACCAATTTGCGGAAACTTTGAGCTTTTCCCGCTATCACCCTGCCTTCTTCCATCAGAAATAAGCAGAGGAGCTCAGCGAGACCCTTCTCTTCCCAGAATCGTGAGTGCCACAATGCTGATTGTGCTATAAGAGAGCTTGATCATGCTCTCACTTCACCATAATCCTCTGCTGCAGGCCAGACACTATTAACATTCAGATGTTGCAGCACCTTTCTCTTGCGGTCAAGCATTTTCTCCTTATTATTTACAACTGCATCTGGGTAGAGGGTACGTTTGCCAGATGCTAGCATGAAGCCACTGTCATCCCCATACCTAAGCCCGGTAAGGACAAGCACCTTCCTTCTAGCTACCTCATCTGACAATGAATATTAAAGACAATGTTGCATTTTCTTTATCTTTGGATAGCTCTCTTGACTTGTCAGACACAGCACAGCTAGTAACTTTACTTAGGGCATTAAACAAAATACTTTAAGTCCACAAGGAGGTTAGATCTCATCCCATTGAAGCACATATTCGATGCACCTGAAGTGGTTATGGAGACGTTTGATCTGCTGTGGGAATTATTAACTTCTGTAGCAACAGAAGCTATGACTCGCAAAATCAGTGGCTAAGTAGGATGCATCCAGAGAAAAATAAAGAATCATGATCTCCTGGTTAACCCACTACGCTGTTGGATTCTTCGTTGTCAAGGTAATGTGCTAGAATAATTCATTCATCGCTTGTTCAAAGTGTTTCTGGCCAGTATTGGTTGTAAATATGGATATTTACCTTATCGCTGTAAGGTTCAGTGCCTCAGTTATGCTAAAGTTCTGGGGCGCTTCGTACTACTGCACCAAGAAATATCGTTATTCATGAAAATGAAGTGAGAAAGTGTTCCTGAACTGTCGGATGATACAGGGTGGGACAGATAGAAGTTGCCCAGAGAACAGAGTTCATGGGTACAAAGAAACACAGATGAGGAAGCAAAATACATTACTAACTTGACTACAGCAGTTGCTGAAAGTGACCACCATTCATATCTTGGCACTTTTGTGCCCTGGTCAGCAAGTTGCTGAAGGCAGATTGAAGCTGGACTGCTGGAATTGCTGCAGTCTCATCCCAAATGTTCTGCTGCAGTTCTTGAAGATCATGATGGTTTTTGCAACACACTTTAGACTTGAGGGCTTCCCACACAGAGTAGCTGCACAGTGACAGATCAGATGACCTGGATGGCCAGTCAGGGTCGTGAACAGACTTCAGGTCCAGATGGAGTATTCGCCCACATGATTGACATGAAATGCTGATCAGATGACCTGGATGGCCAGTCAGGGTCGTGAACAGACTTCAGGTCCAGATGGAGTATTCGCCCACATGATTGACATGAAATGCTGATCTCTAGCGACAGGTGTCAGGTTGATTTGGTAGGACTCTGAAGCATTTTGTGGTGAAATGCAGCCGCATTTTCTGCTGTATGGGCATGTTTTGGAACATTTTTTGACTTGTTCAGAAGAGGTACCATCTGAAGTCATTTACGGACAAAGCAATGCATGGCATTCTGTGCTGGCACTTTGACACCTTTAAACTCAGCAAACAACTGGCCACACCATTTCCACGACTTTGTCGTCTCGTTAACTTTCCACAAAGAACACCTGCTGCTGCACTGAGTATACCATCGTCCACTTTGCAGTGCTCCACTCACACTGACACAGCCCACATTATACTCTGAACCAGTGTGGACCACATTGTGAGTGTACACATGGCGTGTGCATCACAGGGTACGGTTATATGCACACATTCATGTCCTGTATTATCCACTCACCCAGGCCACTTTCATTTGCCCCATCCTGTAGATGGATTGTGACTTAGTCGTTTTAACTGATGTGACATAGCATCTTCACAACTTGGGTGTGTCACTTCAATATAACGATATTCTCATCATCCACTTCTGTGACAAAATAAAGGCATTCAAGATGAAACTGTCGCTCTGGGAAAAGCAGCTGGAGGCTAGAAGTGTCTCTTACTTTCCAAAATTGTCACCATTAACAAACGTTGGCATTGCTGCACATTTTGGAGAGTACACAGATCTTTTAAGAAAATTGTATATTTAATTTGAAACAAGATTCACAGATATTTCGTGTGATGCATATTTAGGAACTTTTGTTACACTGAACTCTGTGAACGCCGCTTCTGTAAGCTGCCCTCTCCAAACAGAAATTACAGATCTTCACTGGTATTTGGAATTGAAAGATAGATATCAGAGCAGAAAGATTTAAAATGATTTTAACAACCATTTGTCATAGAAACACTACCCAAAACTTGATAGACATGAAGCACAGGTGCAATATCACAGGGGCCCCAAGTCTCTCAAGGGATCAGATCCCCAACAGTGCTCAGTTGGTAAATATCAAACTACTATTCTAAAATAAATGCTGCATCATACACTGAAGTGCCAAATAAATTGGTATAGTCATGCATATTCAAATTCAGAGATATTTAAACAGGCAGAATACAGTGCTACAATCAGCAACGCCCATACAAGGCGACAAGTGTCTGTCGCAATTGTTACAATGTTTACTGCTCCTACAAAGGCAGGTTATCAAGATTTAAGTGAATTTGAATGTGGTGTTATAGTTGGCGACAAGCACTGGGACACAGCATCTCAGAGGTAGCAACAAAATGGGGATTTTTCCCGTACGACCATTTAATGAGTGTACAGTGAATATCAGGAATCCGGTAAGACATCAAATCTCCGACATTGCTGTGGCCTGAAAAAGATCCTGCAAGAACAGGTCCAACTGCAACGTAACAGTATCATTCAGCATGTCAGAAGTGCAACCCTTCTGCAAATTGCTATTTCAGTGCTGGGCCATCAACAAGTGTAAGTGTGTGAACCATTCAATGAAACAGTCCTGTTAAAGATGGCTCACTCGTGTACCATAGATGTCTGCATGACATACAGCTTCATTCTTCGCCTGGGCCCACCAATGCTGTTGGACTGTTGATGGCTGGAAACATGTTGCCTGGCTGGACGACTCTTGTTTCAGATTGTATTGAACAGATGGACCTGACAACTTCATGCTTGGAAACGTGCTGTGCTCCACCCTCTCGTACTTTTGTGAATTTATTGACAGCCCTGCAGGATTCATTGTGTCAGCTCCCTCCAGCACTACTTCAGACATTAGTTGGGTCCATGTCACATCATGTTGCGGCACTTCTGCGTGCTTGTGGGGATCCTACATGATATTAGGCAAGTGTACCAGTTTCTTTCGCCCTTCAGTGTTAATAAATAAAAGAACATTATCCCAGCAGCAGTATAGCAATCTAACTGTTGCTCTCCTCTTCGGTTCTTGTCTTTTGTGAATCTTACAGGCCAGTCACATGCAGTTGTCTTTCACATTTAATCTTGAGTTTACAGTATTTTCTTTGGACATCATGCACTAAAACCACCATGAAATGGAGTCAGAAATGCTCTTTCTTAAATTAATATTGGAAATCCTACCAAAACATTTCCCTAACACTTGTATAGAGCAACAGCCAAGAAACATCATTATAATTTGGTAAGATTTCCAACATTCAAAGGCAAGGCACTTCTGATTCCATTACAAGATGATTTTACACAAAATAAACAAAAGGTATTTTGCGTTCGAGAGTAAACAAAAATAAAATGTATGTATTTGTATGTAAATGTTCTGGAAGAATCGTAAAAGTGATATAAAAGCAGTACATTGGACATGCTAATGCTCAGAAGTAAAGAGGTACCATCTCCTCTCCCCCCCCCCCCCCCCCCTCCCCCCTCCATCTGTAGAATAGCCAGCTTACATGGAAACTCTCATGTCACTTGCTGTGATATTATTTCTTGGTCAAACAGACTTGCCCTTCTGAGGTTCCTCTCAGGAAATTCGATATCCAATAAATGGAAATTTCCTCAAAATATTAGAGCTCTTGAGTCTCTACGATCCTGATCTTACAAAATACATTATCAAGGTCAGAGATGGACAGAAAGCTTTTGCAATTGCATTGTCTGCCAAATGATACTGGGAATGAATTTATTTATACAAATGTCAGGTAGGAGTGCCGTCTTGGGAGAAAAAGAGAGAGGGAAAATGAGAAATATTATTCAATTCTTGTTGATGCAACACATGATTCAGATCATGTTGAACAGACAACATTCATCCTGCATTATATTTACTTCAGTAAGGAAATTGATGACTATGAAATAAATGAACAGTTTCTGGAATTCTAAGACTGCATTCAAAGAGCAGGAGTTGCTACTGCACATTTAATTCGATCAGTGCTTGTGAAATATTCAGTTCCTGTCAGTAAAAGGTGCTGATAAGGTTACGATAATGGAAGTAATACAGGAGGGTCTTCTAAAGGAACTCAGGCACGTCGTCTTCATGGAATCCTCTTACAAAGTTTCACTGTTTGCTTCTCATAGCCTTGTAGCTGAGAGTCGTTACGAAGCATATATTATTTTGAAATGATTCAAATTCTTACAATCTGTTCAGTTGCAGTCCACAATAACGAGAAATTCTGAAACAGTGTGTTGGAAGTCCTTTATATTCGATGTCTGACATCCACTGGAGTGCAGCAAGTCACAGGTGGTATGGGGTGTTGTGGATTATGAGAGATCCTTCATGTGTTTGATGATGACATCTACTTGACTAAGGCTGTTGGTACTAATTAACTAGAGAAGAAAATTTATACAAGCTTGAAATATTACCACAGATGTTAATGTAAAACACTTTGAGATCTTATTAAATGACTTAAAATATCTTCTATTAATATCGAACCTGAATATCCTGAGAGGTCCACTATGAAGAGGAAGTCGTTTCAATATGAAACCAGGAGTGAGGTGACATGTGAATTCAGAAGATTTATCATTATTATTATTATTATTATTATTATTATTATTATTATTATTCATGTGTGGGACCTAATAGGACCACACGAGCTACAATCAATGTCTCTTTTGATAGTTGGCCTTCTTTTGTGTCCACATTTGTTTGATACTTTTGAAAATTAAGTTTCTGTCTTTCATCAGACCACGGTGTTCCAGCCCATTTTCTGATTTCCCTCTGACCAACATTCCAGTCAAGTATCTTTTGTCTGAATGAATGTTTTTCTATCTGTAACGTCTGCCAAGTTATACTGGGTACTTTACGATCCTCCTGAATTGCAGCGATCCATTTAATTGGCCCAGTTTTAGCCTTACTTCTACTTTTGTATAATTCTACTATTTGTTTTGACAACCTAATGTGTGCCATTTTTTTAATGTGTCCAAAAAATTTAAGTCTGTTTTTTCATGTCACCATGTATGTATATTTATGTATGTGTATTCTTCTATTTCCTTATTACTCCTCAGCCTGTAAGTTTCTCCGTCAGTAATTTTGGGCCCAATATTTTCCTAATAATCTTCCCTTCTTTTGAATTTCTTCAATATCCCTCATCCTGTTTAAAATTTAAAAAATTGAAAACAAGAAGATTTATTATTATTATTATTATTTTATGTCATCATAGACAATCTAGTGTCTACCTTGAAAGCCCTGTATGAAATACTGAAGATTTTAGATGAAACATAGGGATTTTTATGGAAATGCTCAAAGTTGACTGACAGTGCTTAGGCACGCATTCAAACTTTGAATACATTACTTTGGAACTATTAGACCACTTGAATAAGTTGCACTAGCTTAAAATTTCAGGGTTATTTATGAATGTATGTGTAGCTACATGCTGAAGTGCAGTGGTCGTCCAGCGCTTCGGTTTATGTTGCAAACCGATCTCAGATCAACTATAAATTAGATTCCGTTTTCGTTCCATAGACCCAAAAAATTATATGATTCTTGTGGGTGTGGGGCATGTCAAAAAGTATAACATAAAAAACATAGAACACTTGACTGTAATATACACTTACCTGATCATTTGTCAGGAGATTGTCAAAACATGTGAATAGTTTACAGTAAACTGGAACTGCTAATATTTACACAATTAATACACTATCAGAATGAAGCATAGTTACGTACTTTTTAATTTACTGAAAAATGTGTGTTCCTGAGCATTGGACCCATTTTTGGACCAAGTTAAGTGATTTTAGGTCTTCGTGTAGCTTGTTCTTATTCTTAGTATTGATACTATGTACTGTATTGACCTATTGGTTGGAAACACACATTATTAGCAACAAATTAAGGAATAAATATACTGAAAAACAGTGGTTTGAATACCATGTTCCTTTAATTGATTTCTGCACTATATTCTTGAATTTACACTGCAAATGAGTCTTATTACACACTAAAAATTTTTGCTTGGTTTGACAAGTTGCTCCAGAATGCGATACCATATGACATAACAGAATGAAAGTATGCAAAGTCTTGTTTTTATTTTTATTTTTGTGTTCTATATGTGACATCATTCTCACTGCAAATACAGACTCACTTAGACGCTTCAGCAATTCTGTGGTATGCCCTTCCTGAGGGAATGTATTATTGAATTTTAATCCCAGAAATTTAAGTCTGACAATCTCTTCTGTGTACATATCTTCATATGTTATACATATTGCTGGAGGGAAATGTTTTGCAGCTTCTGAACTGTGTATAGTGGGTCTTTTCAAAGTTGAATGACAGTGAATTAGCTTTCAACCATTTATTAATGTCACTGAACTTTGTTTAGCAGACTTTTCTAAATCTGTACTTGACTCACTATTTACTGTAATGTTTGCATCATCTACAAACAAAATAAACTTAGCACCTGGCAATGTAACAAATGAAGGTTGTTAAAGTATGCAAGAAAAAGCAATGTGAACCCAAGGTGGAACCTTGAGGAATACCACATGTATTTAATCCCCAGTTGGATGAAGACTAATTGCTTACTCCACAGCTATTTTGCAATGACACCTTTTGTTTCCTGTTTGTTAGTTAACACTCGAATCATTTTGCAGCACTGTCGGTGACATCATAACATTCTAATTTACTTACGAGAAGGCTTTTGACAAGTCACAGGAAATGCCAGTAGCCCCTAATTTGTTATCTAATAAATTAAATGCATTCTTGCTGCACGTGTAAATGGCCTGCTCTATATCAGAACCCCCAAGGAACCCAAACTGTGACTTGGACAATATATTATTTGCAGTCAGATGCTTAATGGGAGTTTGAAGGCAAAAATTCAAAATTTTGTGCAATTTATAAACCATGCCCTAGAATATTATTTTTTCTTTCTGCACAAAATGGTGCATAAATTATCTGTGTGCTACATTTACAAGTATTTCTTTTAATTTTCTGGTCTTACATGCCTACCTCTGAAATCACCAAATTTAGGATGTGCATCTGTTTATATGTGAATATCTCGGAAACTACTGTTAATAGAAAGCTGTGTTTTTCATCTATGGACAGAAAATATGTGGCCCTTGATGTTAGTCACACTGCTGTATTGTCTGTCACTCGGCAATTGTTTGTTTGCTTGTTTGCTTGTTTTGAGTGAAACAGTTACTTTCGGTGATATCTGGTGCAGTTTGATATAGTATAAAGGTGTCTAGAAGTGCTAGTATCTTCAGGAAACTTCAGTCTGGAGGAAACCGACACACTAGAAGTGTAAAACAGAGTGTTCAAGAGTCAGAACCCACGAGCAGTATATAATTAAATATCCTCAATGTGCCACCAGGGAAGAAGGGAGCTGTGACATCACTCAGTGCAAGTAAGACTAAAATAGATATAAAATATGAGGAACTAGGATTACTGCAGTATAATTTAGAAAACAGCACTTCTGGTCTGGATTAAGTTTTGTGTGATAAAAAGATTTTAAATCAGGTGTTGTGTGATTCACTGTGCTGTAATATTTGTGGCGGAAAAGTAATTATTGAAGGAGAGTTTTCTGCAAGAATTGGACTTGCTATGACAATAACAGTTATTTGCACTGGCTGTGACAACAGAAAGTCATTTGCAATGTCAAATGAATGGAAGAATAATTGGTATGAGGTAAAGGTACGACTTTTCTATGCCATGGGAGCTATTGGAAGAGATCTTAGTGCAGCTCAGTGTGTCTGTCTGTGTATGAATCTACCACCAACACCTACAAAAGTTCAGAGGTATACTGAAGTTATAGAAGAAGTAGTTGAATCTGTCGCTTCCATGGCAATTAAGGTGGCAGCAAATGAAGCTATTGAAATGAACAAAGACAGCACTGATATACCAGTTGCATTTGATTGGGACATGGCAAAAGCATGGCCACACATCAAAAAACTCAGTTGCCACATTCACAAGTTTTGAGACAGACAAAGTAACTGATTTTGAGACACTTATGAAACATTGCTATAGCTTCTGTGAGAAAAATGAAGATGAAAACTGTCAGAATAATTATAAAGGAACCAGCAGTCTTGAAATTAAAAGAGTTTCTGACAAATGTGGCAACTCCTCTTTTCTCCATATTTTCTCTACAGAAGTAATAGGCTAACCTGAATCCTGTAACATTCAACATATCTATACCAGTTGTCACACGATGTTCAGAGAAGCAAATTATATCAATTGGTGTGTGGGCACAGCAGGGCATGAGCTGGGAAAGCATTACTGGTAATTCAGAAATTAGTATAATTCTAAGCCTTTTGTTTTAGCATGATGTGAAATCAAATTATACCAATATACAAAATGAAATGAAATGGAACTTACATACAGTTTAAAAATAGTTCATTACTGAGTAGCATCTGAAGTCGAGCTTGCAAGATGTAAGTTCATCAGTCATACCAGTTTGCTTTGCACTGTAGGTTTCGATTGAACTGTCATTTTTTTCCCCTAGCTGTAGTGGTCTTGGGTTCCTGATCACTGACTTCATCATTACTTTTGAAACCAATATTTATTACTATTCTTTCAGTCTCCTGAGCCATGAAAGCACCATGATGCCAGTATTTTTTCAAGGTATATGAGGGTCATCCAATAAGTGAGTTTTTCCATTTATTTATTTTTCTGCAGAATAAACAGCCCTCGTGATGTGAAGGCTGGCGAATTTGATCAGTGTGTGTTGTCAATGCTCACACCGGCTTATAATGCATACTGCAGTATGTTGCCATCTAGTATGGAGTTATCACTACAAAATGTGTCCACTTGTGAGTTGCAATCTGTCAATCATTTTTTCACAGCAAAAATACGCAATCTGTCATTCATTTTTTCACAGCAAAAATACTATGTGCTGTCGATTCCCATCAGAAGTTATCCTCTATGGGGAAGGCTGTATGTGACGATGCCATTATGGCAGCTTGTAATATTGTAGGGGAGACTGTCGCGTTAATATTGACAACATCCTAATGTGGTTACCTCTTGCAGCTACAGTTGGATGCTCTTCCATCACAAAGATCCTGCCAGACCATCTTCACTACTGCAAAATCTGTGCAAGATGGGTGCCATATTTGCTGAGTGAAGCCTTCAAACAGCAACAGATGGATTCGGCCAGAATGTATCTGAAAGTGCATCACAGAGAGAGGGAGGTCCGCTCTACAAACAGCTTATTGCTGGCGATGAGACCTGGATCCACCATTCATCTTCTGAGACAAAACATCAGGGCATGGTGTTGAAGAAGCCCCGCAAAAGCGCCCCAAAAAAAAAGGTAGAAGTCTTACTTAGGAATCTATGAGCTGCCACCAAACACTAAGTCCTGCACTTTTGTCTTGCAAGGTCTCTTCCTTCATAACAATGCTTGGCCTCATGCAGCTTGAATGACTCAAGTGGAGCTCAGAAGATTCAAATGAGAAGTGTTCCCAAGTCCATAATCACCAGATCACCAAGCGATTTTCATGTGTTCCCCAACACAAAGGTCCTCATGGTGATAAGCACTACAATTGCAATGATGAAGTCACATCAACATTGATTTGGAAAACTTGGCACATTACCAAAATTGCTTGAAAAAACAAACATGGTGACTGACTGTTTAGTAAAGTAACAGTAATACAGGATAACTCTACATCCAGTATGCAACTGAACTTTGTTATGTTATGTTAATAGTGGCTTGATGCTACATCATTCAACATTTTATGCCATGAACAACTGTTAGCTTGATTGAATTCTGCCAGCAATATTTCATTCATTGTATTGTAACATAATATAAATTGTGATAATTCTATATTTCATCCCAAGGAGTATTTTTGTGTATTCCAGTATTGTCCAAAATGTTTTATGCTTAAATTATGTCAAATCTTCTTTAAAATAACAATAAAACTGGTGTGCTGTATTAGAACCTAGGGCAAAATCATACCCTGCCTTGGGCCTAGTGCTGGCTCTCAGCAGCCCTGATGACAAGGATAGATTATAAACATGACTCATTGAGCTGCAGATGGCATGTCATTTCCTTTTCATAATAACTGACTTCAGTTAGTAAAGATGTGAGCAGGACACTGACAGGTATGAGACATGTACCATTCACAAAGTTCATAAGTTTACTCATTGGGTGACATAAATTTTTCTCTTCTTAAACTGTTCATTGCTGGGAGCTGAAAGTGAATTTTAAATAACATTACCCAGAACAAGAAAAATAGGTCTTCAGTTTGCTCTTATTTATTTTCACTGTCCTTACAATGATTATCAGCTTTTACATATTAAGTTTCATACTTGTGGCTAGACAGATCAATAAATTAATTAGATTGTGAGGAGTGTAACAACTTTATTACATAGCAATAATTCATTGTCCGTACTCAATAACTGTTCAACTGAAAATTTACAAAAGTGACTGTATATAACATAACATAACTGTGGGACTTAACAAAATAACTAAAATAGTGACTGTACTCTACTATAACTGCACACACACTGACAAAGTTAACATCACTAGATAATTGCAGATGGATTGATGTGGAAGTTTACATAACTGCAGCTCGACAGTGACTGATAGTACAAACGTAACTCAATGAATGTACAATTGAGACTGAATGCAGCTCACACCCATTTAAAGTTAATACATTTTCAAGATAAACATAATAGACAGAAATTATATTGAATAAATATGCACAGTAATGAAGTTATTTTATGAGTGTAATTGCAAAAGTAAGGTCTATTTTTATAAGTACATAGACCTGTTTATTTCTACAATGGTTTACATCAGTTTACAGCTTGAACATTTAGTTATTTTTCGACATAATCACCATTTCTGTCGATCCATTTTTGTAGGCATTGTGGCAGTTTTTTGTATGCCCATATCATACCAGCTCACCACCATGCTGTTCAGAAAGTTATGAAACTCTTCTTTCGCCTCTTAGTTGGAGCTGAATCGCTGGGACCACAATTAATGCTGACATGTACTGTAAGATTGAAAAAACTCAGATGGGCAATTCAGAACCGGAAAAGAGGAATTTTGAGCAAGGGCGTACACATTGTCCACACATCGCTTGGCAAACAGTTGCTCTCCTGCCACAGTTTCAGTGGAATATAATCTCCCCCCCCCCTCCCCAAAGTCCTGACTTGGTGCCCAGTGACTATCACCTGTTCCCTAGGTTAAAAGAACATTTGGCCAGAAAGCCTGCGGTATGTATAACTTTTAAATGACAGGTTCTACTTCATGTAGTATCTCTGGAAATTTAAAAGTTTTAACTAACATCTTTTAGTAAAAGTATATCAGTTGTAGAACACACACTTCTCAAAATAAAATACTACTGCTTGAAATGTCTGTGCTGTTAAATTCTGCAAGCATACTAAATAAAGTTTAACAAAATACAAGTGTTTAAAGAATTTGGAGATTAAATACATACATTGTGATGTATCTTCATTCATGATGCGCGATGATTACAGAGATTGCACGTCCATACAGTTCACAGGCCCACTTATAGAGGCCACCCAACCCCCAAGCATACTCTCGTGAGCTGCAAAAGAAACGGCATTATTTAAGTGATTGTAAGTGAGTGTGCAGACTATTCTGTAACCTGTATTACTATTTTCCAGTACATGTATTCAGTACTATGCACAACCTGTATTCATTATATCTTACGTGTTTCTCTATAAAGTACTATGTTCCATAAATTGTGTTTATTCTCACTATATCAAAGTTGCTAAGTCACATGACGGAGTTCTCGATGGAAGAAATAATCCTCCAATGTCTCATTGCCCAGCAGCAAGGTTTTGCAGAACAACAGCATGCTCTCACCCATGGTCTACATCAAGTGACAGTTGTGTGTTTGTGGCAGATCACTCTCCCGTCAATGTATCTGCTACCATTTCTGGCATACAATCAATTGCCTGAAGACTGGGACTCATATGAGACATGATTTAACAAAACACAAGTCTTTAAAGAATTTTGAGATTTCATACAAACATTGTGATGTATCTTCATTCATGAACACTATGATTACAGACATCACACATCCACACAGTTCACAGCCCCACTTATAGAGGCCACCCAAGCCCCTAGCATGGGTTTCTTGTATGGATGATGCAAACCCATGTAGGGCTTGTTTTCTTTCTCAATTTTGCCATGTGTTTATCAGTTGTTGCACCAACTTGTTCCTTGAAAGAATTGGCTAGCATATCATTTGATGAATGTGCAAGCTTTCATAGCTTCACCTATTTCTGTGACAGAATGCATGTCATTGAGACATGTAGAATTTTATCATTGTCAGAGATGCCAAAACCAATCTTACAAAGCCTGGGCTGCAGAAGCACGTGGGAGAGCCATCATAAATTTTTCTCTAGTATTAATCATGAATCCTATGCTGTTCACATGGTGTGTGATATTATTATTCATCTGGCCATGGATAGGGAAGTTCACAAAAAAACACTTCAATATGAGAATCAGACACGTATGTGCTCAATATAGCACAGTCCTTTGAAGCATCGTGGCCCACAGGTGATAGACAGCTGTGTGTGTGGGGAGGTATTGGAAGTTGCTCAGTCAACCCCTGTTAGGCAGGCTGCAAGTGTTCAGGATGATGGGGAAGCCATTGGAGCAATACAACCTTCAACTCAGCATCAGATGGGGCAGCGTCAGTTGGTGACAGCAGCAACGAGCCACATCACAGTAGCGGCCGTGTGCCCCCTGCCATCCTGCCTATACTGTGTCGTCCAGCATGAGCATATTCAGTGCCCTAAGTGTTTGGCAGTTTGCAAAAAGTGCCAAAAGAAAGACCATATTGCATTAGTGTGTAACTCCTCTTCAAATATGGTGGACATGGTAGTACCCAAGCACATAAACTGTATCTCTACGATGACTGTTTCCCTAAAAAAACTGTTTGACTTGCAAGTAGACGCAGGAGCTACAGTAACTTCAGTACATGCACAAACGTACGTGGACTTGGGCTCCCCTCCCCTCATGCAGGTTTCATGGAAATGGGTTAGCTACAATAAACAACAGGTTCTGATCCTCGATCAGTTCTCTGCTCCTGTATCTTACAATTCTATTGTTCACCCTATTACCTTCCATGTTGTGGATCATTCACACACTGCAGACCTGTTTGGGTTAGATGCATTTAAGGCTTTCAGTTTGTCCATTGCCAATGAGGTAAATTTAGTATCAGATCAAGTTCCATATCAGCAGCTGGATTCTCCATGATCTGAGTTTTCGTCTCTCTTTTTTCTCTGGGCTCTGGGTTGTGCTACTGGTTTTCAAGCCCACATTACCATGAAACAGTCTGCCTGACATCCTTTCATTTGGGGGCGACAGTTGCCTGTTGTGTTGCACAACTCTGTCAAAGCCAAATTAGGCCATTTTTATATCACTCAATGTCATTCAGCCTATTTCTTCCAATGAATGGGCTATACTACTGGTCATTGTTAAGAAGGCGACAGATAAGCTTTGTCTTTGTGGTGATTTCAGTGTCACACTTAATGCACCGTGCATGATAATAGATACATACGCTTTGCCCTCCCTGATGAGTTACTCACAAAATTGTCAGCCAACTGCCATTATTCCAAGACTGATTTCTGGGAAGTGTACCACCAGCTCCCTTTGGATAGTATTTAGTTGGGTCCTCTCTCTTGTGCAGCACGGTTGGCCAGAACCCCCCCCCCACCCCCCCACCCCCACGGACTGTGCTTCCGATCCCTTCCATAATTACTTCTCCCTTTGGCACCATCTTCCTGTGTTTGAAGGGGTTCTTTTATTAACAATGGAGGATGCTGTTCACCAGGTAGTGATTCCCACTTCCTTATGCCATGTGTACTGCAGCTTCTGCATGTTGGTCATTTGCCCGCCAGCATGTGCATTGGCTGGGTATAGGTGGGGGATATTACGTGGCTTATTGCCACTTGCACTCACTGCTCACTGCTTTCAGGAACAGGCGGCCCCGCATGTGTCTTCCCCCCCCCCCCCCCCCCCCCCACTACTGCCGCAGTGCCCATGAGAGCATCTACCTGTCTATCTTGATAGGTGCCTCCTACATCAGTATTGGCTCATTGTAGTGAATGCCTATTCCAAGTTTCCTATGTGACACATTATCCGCCCATGTCTGTGGTGACTACTATTTCGGCCCTGTCTAAGATTTTTGCAACTGAGGGACTTGTGTATACTGTGGTTACCGATAACATCCCCCAGTTTCTTTCTCAAGAATCTGCATCTTTTCTTCATGCTAGTACTGTTCATCATCTCACACCTGCTCCATTTCATCCTCAGTCTAATGGTGATGCTGAAAGTGTGGTTTGGGCCTTTAAAGCTCATATGCAGAAGTCTGTATCTGGCAGGTCAGCGGAAGCTGCTTTAGACCATTTATTGAGATCAGGCTGTTTCACGCTGGTGGGGGACAAGAGCCTGGTGGAGCTGCTGCACGGATGTCAACCACAAACCCTCCACCTGCAGCATCTGACGCCATGTCTGCCAGTGTCACCTGCTCCATAACAGTTCTGTCCGGGTGCACCTGTCTGTGGTTGTGGTTTCATCTGCTGGCCAAACTGTATTACTACCATCATTGAGCACCACCACAGCCATTACCTGATGAGTGGATGTCTCGTCACTTTGACCAGCAACACACAGCAGGGTCTATTCCAGAGCGCCCACCACCTTCTCCACCCCTGATACTGCCGATGCCTGTTCCTGTGTCACAGACAATCTGGTTTGCACTGCAGCTGTGGGTTGCTGCCAGGCAGATTGCTGTCTTGGAATTCTGCCTTCACTGCAAACTTCGAGTGTCATCACCGGTGCAGTCCATGCTCCACCTGACGCCAGTGCCACTGCTGCCTTCTTTCCTAGGTCCTGTGCCAGCTGACGTCTCCAATGCAACTGCTGACGTCTCTGACTCACGCACTGATGTCTCTGACGCACCTGCTGACATTTCTGATGCACTACACAGTTTGACTACCAGCATGCATTGTATTACTAGAGACCATACTTTTAGAATAAACTCAGTCAGGAAAACTGGCTACACAAGCCCTCCTATTTGATTGGGTGTTGGTACCTACCAGCAACACACCCATTCTGGGGGAGGAGAAGGAGAGGGTTCCAAGGGTTCCACCTCAATCCCATGAGCAGCTAGGGAAAGGAATGTCCATTTAGATGGAGCCCCATGTGCCTACGTAAGCCTTGTACAACTGAGGGAAGCGGCACGTTCGCCAGAGGCTATCCACTAATGACTGTTCTGCCTCAACAGCCATGCATGTCATCAGCACACAGCACACTTTATGACTGAAGGATTTTTGCAGAGTTTTTTACCATCCTCATGATCCAGACAGTGAAGCCAAGACCCTGTGCCCTGCAACACCCAAAATTTCACCACTGTACTGCAATGTGGTCATTGATGTCTGTCTAGAGGTTATGGTGACAGAGCACTGGCAGAATTTACCAGCCCCAGCTCTGAACGCCTGGGTCACCATACCCGTATGCAGTAAATGAATGCTGAGTCTCTGGATCTCATATATTATAGTTACTAATGTGAAGAAAAATTCTCACCCACCCATTACTTTTCTACATTTTTCTGATCTCTTTTCTTGATTACCTCCATTTTTTTACTCCCATTTGCCCCCCACTGCTTCTTTTTTGCCATTACGACCAACTTTAATGATCCAAACCCACCTCTCTTGCCATGGAGGATCTCAACAGATATTATATTCATTCCTTTCGAAAACATTATGGTTTTTACAATCTGCTTGTCTGTGGGCATTACTGCCAAGAGTGTTGAAAGTCCTTGTTTCTGGATGTAATCCTAGTCTACAACCAGCTGTTATCTGCCCCTTATGTTTACTTGGATGGTATCATCTGCCAAGCTAACATCAGACTGCAATAAAAGGCTAAATTTCACATACTTGATTACAATACCGTTCCACTCATTTGTATTAATCATTGTGCTAAAAGTCCAATTTTTCAAAATTTTTTTTGGGAGAGGAGGAACACTTTGATCTGACACTGATCCATCACTTGAATAACTTTGTTACTAATGATCAGTATCTTTTCTCTTATTGTACAACCTGAAGCTGCAGTCATTTGAAGATGAAGTCCACAAATTTTCACTAATCAGACAGCATAAAGCGGTTATCAGTTTGTGAAATGTAATTTACATTTTCAGAAATTCCATCAGTCTGCATCTTTATTTCCACTGCTCCCAACACCATTCTGGGACAACCACAACATGTATTCTTAAACTATTTTGGAACTCATTTAGTGAGCAGAGGTGGAAGCTAACTCATATACTTACCTTCTCCTAAACTACCTCAACAGTGGTGTTTTGCTCCGTGCCCCTATCCAGCTGCCTTAACAGCCACACCGTCAATCACATGTCCTCTCCCATAAACCGAGCTTAGCCAATCTTCTTGGTTGGTTGACTGATTTGGGGGAGGGCCCAAACAGTGAGGTCATCAGCTCAATTCATTTAGGGTAGGCAGGGGAAAGAAGTCACCCATGTCCTTTTGAGGGAACCATCCTGGCATTTGCCTGAAGCGATTTAGGGAAATCACAGCAACCCTAAGCCAGGATGGCTGGAGGTTGCTAGTGTCAGCACTAGTACCTGCATTTGTCTATGGACGTACTGGCTCACCTATGTTTTTTGTAAGTGTTCAACCAGTCACATTTCCCTTCACCTTTCCTTTGGCTCTTCTGTGGTTTTACTTCTTGTTTAATACCATGTTGTGGTGGTCCCATCTGCTTTTTATTTATTCGTCGATTTATGATTGTCCTTGGTGTCTATGTACTGCATTGCTACACTGGCTGAAAAAATAGGTTGTGGATTCCAACACTGACTACTGCTAATTTTATAGCCGACAGGTGCACAGTTGTGTTTCATAGTACTATAATTTCACTTTTCATAACCCCTCCCCCCTAATAAAACACAGTTATATGACCAGTGCACTGTTGTTTAAACTTTCCAGAAGCCTCATTAATAGTTTGCAGGTGAAATTCCATATACTGCTGTGATAGTTCACTGTTGAACAGCTACGAGCAGTAAAACCTAACCAAAAATTTCACAGTTCTTGAAGAAGACTAATCAGGTACATATGGAGCAGATACTGTCACTGTTTTTACACAGGGCCTAATTGTTTAACACTTGTTCCACAGTTCATCTGAGGCATTGTTGTTGTACTAACCAGCACAGGTTACTCATCTGAAACTCGGCTGTGGAGTGACTGTCTCGTGACCAAAAATCAGGCCCTTATATATCGTCACAATAATAGGTGCTGAAACTACACATTGTTTGTGTGAAGTTCAATTTACAGAAATTACAATTAAAACTTAACTCACTCAATTAACTGAATACGTTGAAAAACTGGTTCTCTTTAACAGTTACTCCTACTGCAAGGGTTAAGCCGAATTATTTGTTTAAATTATGAAATTAACTTATTGTAGTGGCACCACAGTTTAAGATAGGAAAGTTAGATTCGGCGCAACATTTCTGAGTGCACAAGTTACAGCCAGGTGTGGGCCTATTGGCAGTAAGTTACGCTGACCAGCAGTTGCAAAGTAGAGTGGAGGCCACAGGGCCGTTGAACCACTTAAAAGCATAAACACAGCGGTTTGCATGGCGCAAGTTACAGGCTGAAGGGGCGCACTGGTGCAATCTAGGTGTTGTGAGTATGTGAGTCGGTGCGGCACATAAGCAAAACAGAAGCGCACAGCCATGTATATATAGGTGCTGGTTTTCTAATGAGGTATTCAAGTGTGGCAACTCTCCTGGACGGCAGGGTGTGTCACACCACCAGCTACATGCAGCAGCAGATGGGGTTCCAGCGTTCCAGTCGACAGCAGGTCAGTGGTTCGACCCTCTGAGGTCGACGCAGGGTCCGTAGCCAGCCAGCCAGCCAGCCAGTGACAGGCCACTCTTTGGCTTGCTACCACAGGCAGTTGTCCTGGCTTCCAACACATGCCGGAGGCATCCCAAGGCCAGGGCTGCAGATTTGGACGCCGGATCGCAGGCGCTTATGGTCCTCGCGATCTCAGCTAGACCAGCTGAGGACACAGTGGGCCGCTCGTCCTGAATGAACAGGGAAGGAGACCACAAAGTCAGCTGTCCAGCTGTCGGCGCAACCCTGCGACGTGGCCTTACAAGGCTGACACAGCAGCACGTTGCATTGGGTCGCTGGGGTGGTGGCCTCAGCATTGTGGGACCCTGCAATGTGGACTGTGGCAAATGGGGCACTGTAGTGGAAACAAATAAATCATTTGGAAAGCTCAGGCAAGTCTTAATATGGTGCCTTCTACCTCTTCCTGCTACATTTGGTCATCCTCATACATTCAATGGCAGAGGTTCCCACTACATCTGGTGTCAGAATAGCTGATGTCGTCAGTCCAGTAAGAAGTTCGAGCCCAAGACCTACATTACGGTCCCAAGATGATGTGAGTTTTGACCAGTTTTCTTTAGTGTGTTGGACGTTTTCTGGCTTGTTTGTGTTTTGAGTATGGCCTGCCAGAAGCCACATTTTAGGTGTTTTGCATGGGCATAGTATTTATTGTTGTCAGAGTAAGTGTTGGGGTTTTTGGGGCAGTAAATGTTTTGTTTTGGGACTAACTGGGAATGAAAGCAACACAATGGCAGAGTCAAGGATGCAAGGTGTGTTGGAACCAGAAGCGATGCAGATTTTGATGGAAAAGATAGCACAATTGACAGCAGACAATATGCAGCTGAGAAATGAATTAACATCTAGAAGTGAGCGGGAAACCACACCTGCTCAGTCGTTGTTGCCTAGGATGCAGGAGATTGATACAGCTGCCGTGAGTTTGATTATTCCATTTTCTGGCAATGCATCTGAGGATGTGTGTTTATTTGTGGAGGACTTTGGGTCTGATGAACAATTGTTACAGGTAGCCAAGATTAGATTAATGGGTGAAGCAAAAACATATGTAAGGTGTTCTGAGGCCTTAGTTTAAACAGTTAAAGGAAGGGCTTTTTAAAAAAAAAAAAAAAAAAAAAAAAAAAAAAAAAAAAAAAAAAAACAGAATAGTGCTCAGTACTTTAGAGAGAGGTTAAGTACAATTTCAAAGAGACAATGGAGAAATTTGTGGACAGGATAAGGGAAATTGAATTAATGTGTACACTTATGAGTTCGGTCAGAGCGATAAAGAGAATAGTGTTCTGTTGCAGGAGGCTGAGCAATGGGTACTTGATGTATTTTTGAGAGGGTTACTGGTGCATATGTCACGGAAAGTGTGTGAAGGGACTCCAAAAGATTTGTATTTGGCTGTCCAGCTGGCAATTCAGTGTGAGGAGATAGACATAGCAACAGGGGAATGTGTGAGGTAAACAGTGTTTATAGTGAGTGTGAAATGTTTTAAGTGTGTGCAGTGATACGTGGCTTTATCCTAAATTATAGACTTACTATTTTATTAGTTGATTTGTTTTCAGCACGTAACGCCCACGGTTTATGTCCTTATTTGTTGCTAAGCGATGTATCACTTTTCATTCTGATGCCTCAACTCTTCCTTTCCTATATCTTCACTACTTTTCATCTATATAAATGATGAACTATTCGTTTTGCCGTTAAACAACTTTTTAATAACTGTGCAAGTATTACAGGCATCGGGTCCCGCCTAATCTGTCACCCGCCTACACGTTTTACAAGAACCTTTCAAGACTCGATTGATCTGTTTACAAAGAGAAAGCAGAATATCTCTTCCTTTGACGTTGTCCAACAACGATCTAGGGAGCTCGATGCCCTTGTGGCCCAGGCACTTCCATGGCTCGCTGTAGTTTGCAGCATTTGTTTTATTCCTTGCCCACTTGCCGCTACGTTGAACTTTCATGGTGATCCTTGGGCAATGTCTTCCATGTTATCTGCAACATAAATAAACTTTCTTCCCACAGTATTTCTGAAAACCCAAAAAACAAACTTAAAGAACATAATAATAATAATAATAATAATAATAATAACTGTTCTTACAATTTTTCATATAAGTGTTGGTCGATTTAATGAGGGGTGGGACAGGCCTAAACCTTGTGACACCACATGTGGTCATACGGGACATGTGCAGAGGCAATGTACACAGTCACCAAGGAATAAAGGAAGGGGTGGTAATCAGTAGTGGGGAGAATAGAGAAGTGGAGACAGGAGAGGTGGACAAGCATTAAATGAGGGATGGTCAGTGGTAGGATCCGGAACTAAAACGTTTAAGATTTTGCTGGACCCAGGGGCGCAAGTGTCAGTGGCTACTAGGAATATAATGGGATGAAGGAAGCTAGACCCACCACGTTATAGGCTGCGTGGAGTGTGTGATAAGGAGATCATGCCTTTGATGTTGGTGACAGTTGACTTTCAAATAGAGAAAGTCTGATTTAATGTATGCATGGAGGTAGTACCACGGGTAAATGAGGGCAACGACATGATCCTAGGAGTAGATTTCTTGCATCAACATCATGCCAAAATTTACGTTGGATAGTGAACTGTGGAACTTGGTGGAATGTTATTTCAGCTAAGGGAAACTGTTGTCAATGCAGAGCTGTTGCGAGGGGTGTTCAACATAATGAACAAACCAATTGAACTGCGTACATTAGCATTAAGGTTTAATTCACATGAGTGTGTGTCTAGTGGCAGTGGGAAGTCCCTCTGGGTAAGTGTGGAGTCAAATCTACCTGTTGGTACAGTATGTGTTATTGAACCATTGTAGGATAATCAAGTTTTGGGTCCATTGGGTTGTTTTGTGAAACGTAGTGTTGTATGCATACAGGAGGGGAATGACAGGCAAGTAGTTCCCGTGAACATGGGTAATTTTAGCACTGTAGACGTGAAGCTGAGGAAAGGAGTTTTAGTTCCAAATTTGGATGTGCCAGATGATGAAGACTGGTGTTCGAGAGGTAGGCAAAGCAATCAACCACTAACTGTATTGCATGACAAAATAAAGCATCTGAAAGGAGAAGAAAGAGGGCATATGGAAGAATTATTGTGGGAATTTAAGGATTTGTTTTTTCTACAATGGCCGTTACCAGCAACTCCATTAGTTCAACATAGGATACCAACAGGGAATGAAGCACCTGTTTACTGTAAACCATACAGAATACCGAGGTGTCTGCAGCTGATTGTGGAAGATTTCATTGAGCAGCAGCTTGCGGACAGTATAATAGAGCAAAGCAATAGTTGCTGGGGAGCAGGTATTGTCGTTGTGCCTAAAAAAATCTATGGATAGAGCTAAGAAATACAGGTTCTGTTGTGACTACTGATACCTCAATAATAAGACAGTAATAGGTGCATACCACATTCCGAACATATTGGAGACTTTGGATCGCTTAGGACAGTGCCAGTACTTTTCTATGATGGATTTGACAAGTGGTTGTCATTAGTTACCAGTACATTAGAATGGTTGTATACATGGAAGAATCCTGGAGATACTAAAAGGTATCAGATAGATTATATAATGGTAAGACAGAGATTTAGGAATCAGGTTTTAAATTGTAAGACATTTCCAGGGGCAGATGTGGACTCTGACCATAATCTATTGGTTATGAACTGTAGATTAAAACTGAAGAAACTACAAAAAGGTGCTAATTTAAGGAGATGGGACCTGGATAAACTGAAAGAACCAGAGGTTGTAGAGAGTTTAAGGGAGAGCATAAGGGAACAATTGACAGGAATGGAGGAAAGAAATACAGTAGAAGAAGAATGGGAAGCTCTGAGGGATAGAGTAGTGAAGGCATCCGAAGATAAAGTAGGTAAAAAGATGAGGGCTAATAGAAATCCGTGGGTAACAGAAGAAATATTGAATTTAATTGATGAAAGGAGAAAATATAAAAATTCAGTAAATGAAGCAGGCAAAAAGGAATACAAATGTCTCAAAAATGAGATCGACAGGAAGTGCAAAATGGCTAAGCAGGGATGGCTAGAGGACAAATGTAAGGATGTAGAGGCCTATCTCACTAGGGGTAAGATAGATACTGCCTACAGGAAAATTAAAGAGACCTTTGGAGAAAAGAGAGCCACTTGTATGAATATCAAGAGCTCAGATGGAAACCCAGTTCTAAGCAAAGAAGGGAAGGCGGAAAGGTGGAAGGAGTATATAGAAGGTTTATACAAGGGTGATGTACAAGAAATGGAAGAGGATGCAGATGAAGATGAAATGGGAGATACAATACTGCGGGAAGAGTTTGACAGAGCACTGAAAAACCTGAGTTGAAACAAGGCTCCGGGAGTAGACAACATTCCATTAGAACTACTGACGGCCTTGGGAGAGCCAGTCATGACAAAACTCTACCATCTGGTGAGCAAGATTTATGAGACAGGCGAAATACCCTCAGACTTCAAGAAGAATATAATAATTCCAATCCCAAAGAAAGCAGGTGCTGACAGATGTGAAAATTACCGAACTATCAGTTTAATAAGTCACAGCTGCAAAATACTAACACGAATTCTTTACAGACGAATGGAAAAACTGGTAGAAGCGGACCTTGCGGAAGATCAGTTTGGATTCCGCAGAAATGTTGGAACACGTGAGGCAATACTAACCTTACGACTTATCTTAGAAGAAAGATTAAGAAAAGGCAAACCTACATTTCTAGCATTTGTAGACTTAGAGAAAGCTTTTGACAATGTTGACTAGAATACTCTCTTTCAAATTCTAATGGTGGCAGGGGTAAAATACAGGGAGCGTAAGGCTATCTACAATTTGTACAGAAACCAGACGGCAGTTATAAGAGTCGAGGGACATGAAAGGGAAGCAGTGGTTGAGAAGGGAGTGAGACAGGGTTGTAGCCTCTCCCCGATGTTATTCAATCTGTATATTGAGCAAGCACTAAAGGAAACAAAAGAAAAATTTGGAGTAGGTATTAAAATTCACGGAGAAGAAATAAAAACTTTGAGGTTCACCGATGACATTGTAATTCTGTCAGAGACAGCAAAGGACTTGGAAGAGCAGTTGAACGGAATGGACAGTGTCTTAAAAGGAGGATATAAGATGAACATCAACAAAATCAAAACGAGGATAATGGAATGTAGTCAAATTAAATCGGGTGATGCTGAGGGAATTAGATTAGGAAATGAGACACTTAAAGTAGTAAAGGAGTTTTGCTATTTAGGGAGTAAAATAACTGATGATGGTCGAAGTAGAGAGGATATAAAATGTAGACTGGCAATGGCAAGGAAAGCGTTTCTGAAGAAGAGAAATTTGTTAACATCGAGTGTAGATTTAATGGTCAGGAAGTCGTTTCTGAAAGTATTTGTATGGAGTGTAGCCATGTATGGAAGTGAAACATGGACAATAACTAGTTTGGACAAGAAGAGAATAGAAGCTTTCGAAATGTGGTGCTACAGAAGAATGCTGAAGATTAGATAGGTAGATCACATAACTAATGAGGAGGTATTGAATAGAATTGGGGAGAAGAGGAGTTTGTGGCACAACTTGACAAATAGAAGGGACCGGTTGGTAGGACATGTTTTGAGGCATCAAGGGATCACAAATTTAGCATTGGAGGGCAGCGTGGAGGGTAAAAATCATAGAGGGAGACCAAGAGATGAATACACTAAGCAGATTCAGAAGGATGTAGGTTGCAGCAAGTACTGGGAGATGAAGAAGCTTGCACAGGATAGAGTAGCATGGAGAGCTGCATCAAACCAGTCTCAGGACTGAAGACCACAACAACAACAACAACAACATTAAAATGCCATTCGGTTTGAAAAACGCTCCAGCAATGTTTCAGAGGTTGCTAGACAGTGTCTTGAGGTGCTTGAAACCATGACAATGTCTTGTCAGTTTGGAAGACATTATACTGTTTTCAAGTAGTGTGGAGCAACATAGACAGTGATTAAGGGAAGTCTGTATGAGGTTAAGAGAAGCTTGTTTGACATTGAGCCTGGAGATGTATCATTTTTGCATTAGAAGAAGTAAAGTATTTGGGTCATATTATCAGTACAGGCTGTAAGGGATTTTTGGGAACTGAAAAAAGTTAAGGAAGTGCAGTCATTCATCAGAATTTTCAATTTCTACCAAAAGTTCATGAAAGGTTTTGCAGATTCAGCTCAGCCATTGATGTGATTGTTACAGAAGGGTGTGAAATTTGAGTGGACAGATGAGTGTCAGAAAGTGTTAACATCAAGTCTGGTTCTTGTGTTTCCAGATTTTGAAAAGGAGTTTATACTAGCATGCGATGCATCAAATCAAGCATTAGAGTGGGTTCTTAGTCAGGAAATTGATGGGAAAGAACATCCTGTAGCCTATGCATCTAGGCAGTTGAATGCAGCTGAGAGGAATTATTCAACAACTGAGAGAGAGATCCTTAGCGTAATCTGTGGAATCACATATTTTAAATATTATTTATATGGGAGAAGATTTCGGGTAGTAATAGATCATGCTGCATTGAAGTGGTTGTTGGGGTTGAAGGATCTGTCCACTAGACTCCCTAGATGGGCTGTGAGGCTTAGTGAATTTGACTACGAGGTGGTGCATAAGCCTGGGAAGAAGCACAGTAATGCGGATGCACTAAGTAGGAAGGTGGCAAAAGTAGAAGTCATAAGTTATGACCTAGCAGTATGGCAAGAATTACAGGATACAAACAACAATTGTAAATTTTATCAGACACAGCCACAGTTTAATGTATGTCATGGTCTTCTGTGCAGGGAAACAAAGTTAGAGCCAAGTGCAGTGGTGCCAGTGAAGTTGAGGGATGAGGTTTTAAAGGAAGCACATGATCATGTGTTATATGGTCATGAAGGGTGTATAGCAACAATAGGAGAGTGGAGAGGAAGGAAAGGAAATGTTTATCAGTATGTCAAGAATTGTATACCATGTGTGCAGAGATTGGGGAACAGATTCGTTCTGACAATAATAGACCATTTTTCAAGATATGTGGAGATGGTGACTATGCCAAATCAACAGGCAGCAATGGTCATGCAAGCATTAGTAAACAACTTGATTTTGAGGTTTGGTGTACCGGAGACAGTAATTACTGACCAAGGGACCAACTTCATGTTGGGTTTAATGAGGGAACTGTGTAAATTGTTGAACGTAAAGAAGTTAAGGACAAACATGTTGCATCCACAGCCCAATGGAAGGACAGAACGGGTACACAGAACAGTCAGGAAGATGCTGAGTTTTTATGTGGATTTTCATTACTATCAGTGAGACAAGTATTTGAAGCATATTGTATGCATGTACAGTGCAAAATACCATACAAATACCGGTTTGTCTCCATATGAGGTAGTGTATGGTCGAAAAATGCCATCACCATTTGATTTGGTGAGGCTACAGAGAGGAAGGACTTGAGAATCTGTATGTCAATTTTCAAGGACAATTCAGGATGTTTGGAAATGGGGTTCAAAAGGTGAATACAAAGGATTTGGAAAGGCAGGAAGACTCAATGATGTGGAAAGGATATTAGCGCAGTATAGATTGGGGCAATGGGTAATGCTGTCCAGCCCCTATATGCAACAAGGGAAAATGAAGAAGTTCCTCATGAGGTATCAAGGGCCATACCAAGTTGTTGAAACCACATCCCCTGTTAATGTTAAGCTTCAGCTGCCAATTAGAACAATGATAGTACACATTGGGCGGTTATGGCCATTTAAGGGTTGCCTGGGTGTGATTCCAGGGGCGTCACAGGAAGGAGAGAGGAAGAAAGAGAGAGTGAAGAGAAGTGCTAAGCACAGGGAAAACCAAGAAGATAGAGTACAGCATGAAGTACCATATGCTTTGCAATCCAGAAAATAGTAGAGTATTTGTAGTTTTTTGTTTTGTTTTCGTGTCATGTATCATTAGGTTTGCATGGATTAATTAGTCAGTCATTGTATTTTATGTGTGTTTTTGAGTATTGTGAGCCTGCTAGGGGCAGCAGTATTTTTGAAGAGGGGGAAGGGTAATGGTGATCCCTGTCCTCAGGCCACTGAAAAGGGAAGTGTAGCATTGGAGGAGAATCAAATGCAGTTCTGGAGAAATAAATGTGTCGGAGTAAATTTTGCAGCAAAGCCATAATAAATAGGTGTTGAATGATGTCAGAGTTGTATGATTTCCTAATTAAATTTTTAGTTATCAATAGTGCTGGGTCAGGAAAGTCATATTTATTGCACCAGTTCATATAATGTAAATTTAAGGGTGACAGTTATCACACAATTGGTGTTGAGTTTGGGTCAAAAACAGTGAATGTTGAAGGAAAATCTGTGAAGCTACAAATATTGGATATGTGCACGGTGCAGTTATTTTTAGCCAGGGGACATTGTGTAGCCAAAATTGAGCTTGCAGCAGGTCGGGATGCATTGGATCTTCTCCACCTATGAGAATTTGGTACTAGTAGCATGTTGTTTAGAGTGGGGAGTATTTGCAGAAGCGAAACATATAGAGCTCGAGGGGAGTGGAATTTTAATCAATGGAGCTAAGTGTAACATAATAGGAGCAACATTCCATCTGCCAGCGGCAGTTTCAGGAGTCACGCAATTGAATATTATGCAGCCACAGCTGTATTGGCCAGAAGCCACTTTAAGAGTTTTTGCCAAGGCGGAATCTGACCTTGTTAAATCAAACTGGAGCCAGGTCTGTTGAGATCCATAAAGCAGTTCATTTCAGAGCAAAAGGGGTGCATATCAGCTGAACAGCTTGTGCAACACGTCACTCGGTATAGGAAATGTAATGGCAAATGACAATGATTTTGAGCACCTCTGTGCCAAGTGTCATCGCAGCCTTTACTTTGTTGTGTGTTGTTTTCTTTCTGATCAGGTGGATAGCTAATTCCAAGAGGGAACCGAGGGCATGAGATGAGTAGGTAATGGGTTATTTGAGCAGTAGTCATCCAGTAAGGAATTCTTAGGTTTTGTTTCATGTCATGGTTTTAATGAGCACTAGACCACATTTAAGTTTTCCAATATTAAGGAAATATGCCATAGGTGCTGACCCAAACAAATTAAGAGCTAGTTAAGGATCGACCCGGGGACCGGGTCTTTCTGAAGAGGGGGATAATGTAGTGGCATCACAGTTGAAGATAGGAAAGTTAGATTCAGTGCAACATTCCTGAGTGCACAAGTTACAGCCAGTTGCAGGACTGTTGACAGTAAGTTACATTGACCTGTGGTTGCGAAGTAGAATGGAGGCCACAGGGCTGTTGAATCACTTGAAAACATAAACACAGCAGTTTGCATGGTGCAAGCTACAGGCAGAAGGGGCCCACTGGTGCAACCTAGGTGTTCTGACTCGGAGTGGCATGTTAGCAAAATAGAGGTGCACAGCCGTGTATAAATAGGTGCCAGATTTCTAACAAGGCATTCAAGTGTGGCAGCTCTCCTGGAGCTCACACCACCAGCTACGTGCAGCAGCAGATGGGGTGCCAGCTTTCGAGTCCACAGCGGGTTGCCGGTTTGACCCTCTGAGGCCAATGCGGGGTCCGTAGCCAGCCAGCCAGTGGCGGGCCACTCTTTGGCTTGCTACCGTGGGCAGTTGTCCTGGCTTTCAACATATGCCGGAGGCATCCTGAGGTGAGGGCTCCAGATTTGGACGCTGGATCGTGTGTGCTTGTGGTCGCCATAATCTCAGCTACACCAGTGAGGAAGGACGCAGTGGGTGGCTCGGTAACTCCCAGCAGAGTGACGCTGACTCAATGGGGAAGAAGACCGATAAGTCAGCTCCAGCTGCAGCCCTGCAACCCATCACTACAAGGCCAACATAGCAGTGCATTGCACTGGGTTGCTGGGGCAGTGGTCTCAGCCTTGCAAGATCCTGTGACGAGGATGGAGGTGAACGGTGCACTGTAGTAGAAACAAATAAAGCATTTGGAAAGGACGGATGAGTCTTAATATGGTGCCTTCTACCTCTTCCTGCTACATTTAGTCATCCTGATACATTCAGTGGCAAAAGTTCCCACTACAATATATAGTTATGTAAATAAACTTTGGACAAAACTGTTAATTACTTTGGAATTAATTCAGGGCTGGTTTCGCTAACAAGTTTTTGAATAGAGCCAAATAGATACTTTAAGATTACTAGAATTTCATCTTCCAAGTGTTTACAATTATTACAGAATTTATACTTGTTTATGTGTCAACAATAGAGTTTACGTTATGAAACAATTACTGGTTTCACCCTATAACAAAAGATAATAACTAAGAATAACCAAAATAAATTAGAAAATCAAATACATACATCAAACTAAGCACAAAATTAGATCTGGTGTTAAAACCTTTAGAACTGAGCCCCGACTTTCATCTTTTATGAAACTATAGATTATATTCATGTATTTTAATGGTAAATTGTAGAAAGTAAAAAAAAAGGATTTTAATGAGGTAGATGGCAAAACAACAGCTTGCTTCATCATAGTGTTTAGCATCTTTCACCCTTCTACATCACATTAAGGCCTATGCGATAGAATGATTGTGTGTATCAATGTGAGTGAGATGGGAGTGAGTGAATGAGTGTCAAAAAATGGTTCAAATGGCTCTGAGCACTATGAGACTTAACTTCTGAGGTCATAAGTTCCCTAGAACTTAGAACTACTTAAACCTAACTAACCTAAGGACATCACACACATCCATGCCCGAGGCAGGATTTGAACCTGCGGCCATAGCAGTCGCACAGTTCCAGATTGTAGCACCTAGAACTGGAATAAGTGTCATTTTATAGATTTCCTCGTCACTGCATTTATGTCTTTTAATATGTGTAAGCACGCTGACAACCTCAGTGTTGAGTGCCCGTAAGCTCCAAAAAAGACACACACACACACACACACACACACACACACACACACACACACACACGATAGTACATGAAAACGTGTTGATAGACACGAAACAATTGTAACAATAAATTGCAGTTGGGAAAGTTTGTGGAAAAAAGTGTAAAAACAGGGAGAACACTGTGCTGGTGTAAGTTGTCACAAGCATACTGGTCAGCTAATATGTAGGACGAAGAACCATAGTAAGCACTGGATCAAGCGCACCTATCACAAGAGAGGCAGGAGACACATTGACAAGCAATGTGCTGCCAATGCTCTCTTGACAGCTTGTATTTAGGTTGCTAACCGGAGGGCCTCACTGGCGCACTGACTGATTCACACTTCCAGTTTTGTGTCTGCAGTCCACTCGGGGAGTGGTTTAGTTGAGCACAGGCTATGCCAGTACGTAGGGTCCAGAATTGTGACTTAGCAAGATTACTGATATTGTCTGGAAGAGGACTATTACAGTTGGGCTTGTACTGATACACATGGACTCTATTCAGGAAAAGTAAATACTTCAAGTTCAAGTAAATAAAGAACTGTATTAATGCACATAAGCATTTATGTTGTAGAAAGAGGATACCAGCCACTGATAACACCATCCTGCCCCTTGCTTCCTTGTGGTACAAGACTCTGTAGTGGTGAACGAGGATAATTCAGTGGTGATTGGAGATAATCAACTTGGCTGAATCATTTGGTTGCTTCCCTTGTGTTTTGGCTTGCAGAGGTGCTTTTGTTCCAGTGTTTTTATTTTTTGTCATTGTGTTATTGCATGTATTCCAGAAGGGGAGCTCCAGAACTAATCAAATTTTTCTTTTCAGGGGCTTTGCTTGTTTTTAGCTAAAACATACTTGTGTAAATGATGAATTCTCCACCACATTGACCCCCTGCTGCCATGCCTCACCCAAAGATGGCCAGTGTGCAGATCTAACACCAGTTTTGCAGTTTCAGAACCAACAAATTACTACCCTGCTAAGGATGATACAACAACTACTGGCTGCACAAGCTGCGTTGGAGGCACAACCAATGAACCAATCAGCCAAACAAGTGCCGCTGACCAGTATACCACCACTCCAGCAATTTAAGGAATCAGAATAAGGATGGCTTGAATACCTGACTCAGTTCCAAGCACATTGTAAAGTTCATCATGTTCAAGGTATTGTAATGTTACAATACTTACTTTTGATTGTGGGGTCCCCAGCATTCAGGTTAATACAAAAACTAATCCCAACAGTGTCTTCCGACAAACTCAGCTATGACCGAGCAATCACTGCATTAACTCAATACTATGACCAGCAAGTCCAAGTAGCTGCATCTAGGTATCAGTTCTTTTGCTTGCAGAAAAATCCTGAACAGAAGTACTACCAGTGGTACACAGTGCTTTCAAGATACACAATGTAATAACATTCAGTGTCCCAGAAAGCAGAATACAGGAACAGATCTTATAGTACTGTGATCCATCACTTTCCCAAGTGTTGCAAATCTTAGAGCAATATGATATCGGTGCCTTAGTGGCCGATAAGTTTGACCAGGCCCAGATTTATCAGGTCAATTTGCCCCTTGTTCGGAACCACACCAACGAGCCACAACACCAAGTCCATACACAGCCATGCAGACAGCCACGTTGACATGTAAACAGGCCTGTGAAGTTATTCAAGTCTTCCCCTAGATGTTCTGCTTGCTATAACATAAAGGACTGCAATGTGTTACAAGTGTGGAAAAAAAAGGCCATGTCCATGCAGTTTGTTTGCAGTGACACGAAAAGGCCAATTTTGCCTGCTCCTAGGAAAAAAACAGGCTCGTGCAGATGCAGTGAACACTGTGGTTTTCAAAACCTACAACAGGTTCTGACAAAAGTAAGATTAAGGTTGTGCCTCCTTCTCACCTTAGTGCTGTGCAATGCTGTTCTAACAAACTATTTGTCTCTTTGCAAATTACTGGTCATTGTGTAAACTTTAAGTTAGACACAGGTGCCTCAGTAACTTTGCTTAATCGTGCCATGTATGAATAGACTAGCTCACCAAGCCTTTCTAAATCTAACAAGCACCTCACAGGTTACTATGGATGGGAAACTCCAGTGCTTGGTTAGTGTAGTTTGCATGCCACTTACAAATGTAAAACTAGGACAGTGAATTTTGCTCTGTTGCAATTAAGAGACAATGAGAACATATTCACTTTAAATGCCTTTGGTTTTGTTGGACTTATCATCCAAGATATTGTACTTTCAGTGTCTGCTCTTGACTCGCCGGCCACGGTGGTCTTGCGGTTCTAGGCGCGCAATCCGGAACTGTGCGACTGCTACGGTCGCAGGTTCGAATCCTGCCTTGGGCATGGATGTGTGTGATGTCCTAAGGTTAGTTAGGTTTAAGTAGTTCTAAGTTCTAGGGGACTAATGACCACAGCAGTTGAGTCCCATAGTGCTCAGAGCCATTTTTTGCTCCTGACTCATAAGACAATTGCATAAAGAATTTCATGAACTATTTTCAGAATGAATGGGAAAAGCTAATTACTTTGTAGTGCATGTTACATTGAAAGACAATGCACAGCCTAAGTTTTTCCAGGCACACGCAGTTCCAATTGCTTTAAGAGACAAAGTAACCAGTGAATTGAAAGAATTGCAAGATGATGGTGTAATTGCCCCCCCCCCCCCTTCAAGCTAGTTAGCACGTCCTCTCATTTTGTTACCTAAGCCTTCTGGTCGCATTTGCATTTGTGTTGACTTTCACTTCAAGTCTACAGTCAGTCAACCCACAGACAGTAGTTGACACTTATCCATTACCTCGCCCTGAGGAACTTATGGGCAGGCTTTGTGCAAGACGTTACATTTCTAATATAGATTTGCCTGATGCCTACTTGCAAATTCCATTGGCTGAAGAACCACAAAGTGTTTGTTGTAAGTATACACTTAGGACTGTTCAAGTATTTGCATTTGCCCTTCAGCAGTGCTCTTGTGCCCTGCATTTTTCTCTGTTACTTGGAACAGCTAACTGGAAAAGTCCCATTTTGTTCAAACTATATTGACAATATTGTTGTCTCAGGTTGTACACCAGAGGAACACATTGTGAATTTGTGTACTCTTTTTTGAGTGTTGTCAAAGCAGAACCAAAGTGTTGTCTCGAAAATTGTGACATTTTTCAAGCCGAACTACAGTACTTAGGTCATGTGATAAACAGTCAGGATGGGCACCCCCCACAATTTCATTTGCTTGAATCCATTACCTGAGTGTTACTCACAATGTGTGTGAAGTGCGGTCAGTACTAGGCAAGATGGCATACCATGTTCGGTTCATACTGAATGCCACTCAGATCACGGCTCCATTGCATCACTTGCATCGCAAATATGTACCTTTTGTGTGGACTAAAGACACATTTTAGAAACTCAAAAATGCCTTGCTTAGTAACAGATGTTTAATGCATTTTGACCCTGCCAAGCCAGTAGTTTTACGAAACCAGTGCGATGCTTTCACACAGAATTGGTGAACAAGATAGACCTATTTATTTTGCATCAAAGTTGTTAACTCAAATCCAACAAAATTATTCTCAAGTAGAAAAAGAGGTTCTCGCTGTTGTGAATGGTGTGACAAAATTCCATCACTGTTTGTATAGTTGCATGTCCTTTTTAGTGAGAGATCACATGCCTTCGCAGTCCTTGTTTCATCTATCACAGCCAGTGCCTATATGCACTGCTCAAAAATTGCAATGATGGGCTTTGTTGCTTTCGCAGTATCAATATGAAATTGTGTACAGACCTATGGCAAAGTATGGCAATGTCGACAATCTGTCTCACCTTACAGTTGGTTCAGACTCTGATTCTGATGCATCTGCCATAATTTGTTGCCAAATCGATGTGCAGGACTCTAATTGCTGGAATATTTTCTCTTGCACTACAGAAAAATTGTGTAGGCCACAGAAGCAAACCCAGGTCTCAAGATTTTGTTGCATTACATTCACAGGTCTTGGCCTCGTTCACTGAACAGCATCCAGAACTCTGTTGTGCACCAACATTTTGCATATCAGCATAACAGGGTGTGATCCTAGTTCAAAATGACAGTGGACAATCACATGTGATTGTTCCCAAAGTGTTGCAAAAAGATGTGTTGCTATTGCTCCACCAAGGGGCATTGTTTGCAAGGACGACGGTTCAATCCTGCGCCCGGCCATCCTGATTTAGGTTTTCCGTGATTTCCCTAAATCGCAAATGCCGGGATTGTTTCTTTCAAAGGTCATGGCCGACTTCCTTCCCCCTACTTCCCTAATCCGATGAGACTGATGACCTCGCTGTCTGGTCTCCTTCCCCAAAACAACCAACCAACCAACCAACCAAGCAACCAACCATTGTTTCACTAAACAGTTAGTGCGGTGGCACTGCACTTGGCAGGGCATTGTCACCCATATTGAACAGATGACATCACGGTGTCATGCATGCATGGAAAACTAATCTGCACCACAGATATTCCCAGCTAGGCCTAAGACTCAATCACCATAGAAATGAGTGCTCATTATGGTCACCAGAAACAAATTTGCCCTATGATTCTGCTGCTTTTCTTCCCCCAGATTCATGTCCTCGCGACCTTCACAACTGCCTGCTGGTGCCACCAAGGGACCCCAGGAGGAGTGAATGGACAATGCACCCTCACCCCACTGTCCCCACTTGCCGACTTGGTGGACATGGCCCTGCGATTGCTGTCACCGTCATCACCCCAGGACACACCCTCAGGCCTGGATGTGTGCCCTGGCAGCAGTTTTCTGGAGGATGTTCCTGTTGCCTGCAATCCAGATAGTGGGGTACAGTTGGCATTATGCTGCCCTCCAGTCACATTTTGTGGCTCATCTCTACATTCAGTGTCCCGAATTGCAACTATAGCAAGATTACTGATATTGTCTGCAAGAGGACTATTACTGATGAGCTTGTATCACAAAACATGGACTCTTATCAAGATAAGTAAATACTTCAAGTTCATGTAAATAAAGAACTGTATTAATCCACGTGTGCACTTGTGTTGAAGAAAGACAATATTGGCCCCACATAACATCATCTCCCTTGCTTCCTTACATTATAAAACTCTTACAAACAAGAGGGAGTCATTGGAAAAATGAAATTTACTATGTTTGGGCAATAAAATAATGCAGGAGATTGAAGTAACAGTTGACCAGTGTAGCTTGTTGAACAACAAAAGCCCCAAAATATGGAAGAATCATGTAGAAGCAAGGTAATTAATGTCTGGGAAACAAGAGTGTTGTCAAATATGCAAATAAATCAGTGAAAGACAATCAGGAGAAGGTGCTTCAGTGTAGTGAACCATAAGCAGAGATTTATACACAGATTCATAAATAACAATAAATCCTTCTAAATGCATGGAAATCAGTACTAGAAAAGATATAGGGGCAAGATGTTGGTTCATATAGATGGTACAGATAAATAAATGAGTGAACTAGCACATAAGGTTTGAACAAGGCAGACAACAACAGAAACTGACAAAGGAAAGAAGGAATAGTGGCAATAAGAGCTAATACATTTTAGGGACTTTACCGTATACATATAATGCAGCACCATTGCAGACTAAGTCTGGTCTCTGATCTCAGAATGTATAGACACATATATCAAGTGTTAGAATAAATAACATATATTACAGAGTGCATTTATTCCTTTACAACACTTCCAATAACCAGTGTCTACATTGGTAACCCCGAGTTTACTTCTCCAATGAGTTTTTATGGCTGTGCAACTTCTGTGCATTTTCTGTGTTTTTGATTGTCGCTGACAGTACAGTCTGATCAGGACTGGTTACTGTGTGACAGCAAAATGGATACAAGGGGCTACTCACAAAGCATTGTAAATGCACCACACAATTTCTTCTTCCATGAGTGTGTAAACTTTAGTGATTCATAAGTGCATTCACAATGCACAATGTGCTGTGTACAACTCAACAATACCCATATTAGTCCTCATTATTGAACTATGTTAAGGTTACCAAAAGCGTCAAGCATTGTTTGGGTCTAATCCAACTTCCATTTTCCAGTGGTGTTCTTGCCAGAGAGAGTGTTGGTGAGCGCCATTTGGATGTAGGCAGCTTGAGGAATATGGCAGTGGTAAAAGTTTGCCAGAACCTGAAAATGATGGTGCTGAGCATAATCCTCCAGGAGAAGAAGTTTAAGTGTGATTTCAACATGAGAACTTGTAGGCTGGATGCTGTTGGCAGAGACAGAATGGTCGAGGAAGGTATCTGATGTGAAACATAGTTGAGATTTATCATCTGTTGGCAGTGAGGGCTGAATGGACTGAAGGGAGGAGAACTTGATGTTCCTCAGCAGAGGGAGAAAGGAAGGATAAGGATATTGTGGAAATAAGCGTAAGCAAAAGGCAGAGGAAGCAAAATGGAATCAATGAACAGCTGTCATGTCTGCATGGCATTTTTCAATCCAAAAGGCATGTAACAGTATTCAAATAGCCTGAAGACGGTTATGATGGCCGTCTTTGGAATATCCGGTGCATACACAGGAATCTGATGATATGATTTGGAACAATCTAATACGGAGAAGAAGGTAGAACCATGAAGCAACTGTTGAAATCTGGGATATGTGGTATGGGGTATTTGTTGATAATGGTGTGGGCAATAAGGAATGTGTAGCTCCACGCATGTGTAAGGTGCCGCCTTTTTTGGGAACAAGGTGAATAGGGGACGACCAGTTGCTATTGGAGGGACAGAGGATGCCCAAAGCCAACAGATCCTGAATGATCTCTTTGACATGCAGAATTTTGGAAGCATTAAGGTGCCTGGCCTTCTAAGAAACAGGTGAGTTGTTGGTGACGTGAATCTTATGGCAAGTGCCATTACTGATGGCTGATAATCATGTAGGGAAGTCAGTATGAGGGGTCAAGAAGGTATCCACATGCAACGTCAGTTCACTGACCCTTATGAACCAGGGCAATGTAGGACAGTTGTTGGCTGTAGTCGGTGACAGTAGGTATGATACAGGACTGAAGCAGTGTGAAGAATCTGGAAATTTGCATGCAGGTGTGTCTTGGAGATTCATCTGCAATGATGCAAAAAAAAACAGCACTCGGTGGGATGCTAGACACTGGAGCAGCCATGAGGTTATGCACTCGCCCAGGGAAGCACACATGGAAAGGGCAGCCAAGGAGGCAGAGAGTGAAGTGGTGCTGAACTCAGGTGTGCACGGAACTGGAGGTGTGGCAGAGTGTGGCGGCCTGCTGGTCAGGTGAAAGTTTGTATTGTTGTAGAAAATCCAACCTGATCACAGGTTCATCCACATTGGGAGTGTGGAAGGTCCAAGGGAAGGTGTGAACTGGTGAGAGGTGAAGCGACATCTTGAAGGATCTGTGGCTGCAATGGGAAAATGGGTGGTGGCGATCAAGGTGAGGGTAGTGGGGGATAGTGTGTCAACAGCTTCCTTGGCCAGGATGATGCTAATGTCAGTGCCAGTGTCGACAAGAAAGCAGATGTCAGTTGAGATATCTGTGATGCAGAGGCATCACGTTGCTGAAGCGGGTAGTGCAGTATTAGAAGATAGGTGCTGTGAAGGTACATGTTGGGATGTGGTGCCTAAACATGCCCACCAATCTTGTTTGGGTGGGTACATGGTGTGCGGCAGTTGCAGACAGCATCGCTGTAAGTAATGTGGAACCAGCACAGCAGGTAGGCCGGGTGTGGAGTGGGTGGGGGTAGCAGCTGGCAGTGGCGGTGCCAATAGTTGATCGGGCCACTGCTTGGGTGAGGTCAGTGGCTGTTGGGAGCCCTCTGGCAGTACATCCTATGTGCCAATGGGTGGCAGCTCCTGAGGGGCAGCTGAGGTGCCGAAGTGAGCACGGTGGCTTCTGCCCGCTGGGTGTGGAACCGGAGGCGGGAGTGTGCCAACTGAGTAGGATGGTGGAGATGTTACTGACAGGTGGTTTGGCCCACAATATCCAAAGAGCAGTGTCAGGCAATGTGTGGTCATTAATTAAATCACACAGATGCTGCCAAAGTTGTGAAGCAGTGCGGTCATCAAGATACTCCTCGTGTATAATGTGATGGATAGCCTCTGCCAGAGGGCGGGAAAGGTGCTCGATGAGCATTGAGTTAGCCATTGAATATTTGTGCAAGATAGGCAGTGAGAGGAGCAAGTCCCAGATGAGATTTGTAAGTGTGTGGAGATGGCTCACCAGGGAGAGAAATAGGTGCCGTCATCGGAAATGCCATGGACATCCAGGAGGTGGTCCACTGAGGCAAACCAAAGTTTTGGGTTGTCTTTTTGCAAGGCAGGTAGCTTAGGGAACCTGCCTGGTAACACATGTTGAGTCTGCAGTAGCAGCTGGAGATCGGTGCAGGCGGAGCAGGATGCCTCTGATGCCAGAAGTGCAGCAGTGGTTAATGGTGCATTCCCCGAGTTCTGGGTGGGGCAGTGACTGCATGCAGCACACAATACAAAGCGAACAGAGGTGGCAGTGAGCGTACATGCTTTCGTGGTGTGTCCAGCCAGAAAACCTGATGAAGAATGTGGTGCAGGTGTAATGGCTGGTGCCATTGCAACAGTGGGTGGGGGCTGGTCATGGTGGAGCCACAGGGCGGCAGACCCAGGAACTGGCATGGGTGGAACAACTGGTACCATTATAAAAGCGAACAGAAGGTCGTCATCGTGCAACCATGATGTGACGGTCATGGAAACTGGTGCAGTTGAGGCAACCGGTATCACAGAAATTGTGTGTGTGTGCGTGTGTGTGTGTGTGTGGGGGGGGGGGGGGGGGGGGGGTTGCTGCAGGTGCAACACTATGTAAATTAGAATGTACTACCCTGTCCATTGTAAAGTTCAATTCACAGTCCTGGAAATTTGCTGGCATGCCAAGCCATCCCAAAAGTAATGATGAACATGAAGGATAGACTACAATGTCTTTATCTGGAACATCCTCAATGTTGTGTTAGGCAGTTGGCATTGTCCATGTTGTGGCTGTGGTTGTGGTGCCATGCTAGGTGGTGGCCATGTTGAACCGGGTAAGATTAGGTGGCCGCCGGCGGGCATAAAAAACTGTTCACTTTTAACCAGGTTCGAAGGAGGTACACTTGTCCACTCATGGTTGCAATTGGCAGAGTTAAGGGGGCCCGTTACACTTGCAACGAAAGTCACACATAGATGCACTGTCGTGTAAACAATGCAGTTTGGCATGTGATGTGAGTGAATGATGAAAACAAGCACAAATAACACTGGATGAGACATTGACAGTGTTGGGGTCACCACTGTGTGGTTGTCATTGGGGATTAGTCGAGAGATAAGTCACTTCAATATGAAATATACATTTATTGAACACTTGTAGATATGACATTTATGGCCATTATACATATCATGAGCAGAAGATTCATCCCAGACTTGCTATTCCAAAGAAAAAGGTTCCCAAAGATAAGGTGCTCTACATAATAGATGCCACAAACTAAAGAAGTACAAATGTGGAAAGAAAAATATGAAGAGTTGCAATCATCCAAATGCACATTATTCATCCATCAGGAAATCCAAGCAAATTGTGTAATTTCAGTAGCCAAGATGAACTATACTTTTGCTAATCCTGGAAACAGCTGGGGTAAGGTAAACAATTCAGGCAGACAGTGATGAGGAAAAAGAAAACAGGGTGCCTTCATTGTTACTGTGAAACATATTGAGCTTCAAAACTGAAAAAAAAAACATATAAAAATGTGACTCTCCAACTTTCAATGTAAATTCAAAGGTATGTGTCTTAGATTCTGAAAGTCTTAACAATGTACGGTGCCAGTGAATCAGAATATGAAAAAGTAACAAAGTTTATTATCTTTGTAACAGTCTTGGTTGTGGGTTTGGTACTTTGGTAAATGACACAATAGCTGGAAAAGTAACAGCATTTGTTAAGCCTGGTGTTCCCATGTCTCAAATAGGAAGATTCATCCACATGCCTAGAGTAAGTAGTTCAACTCATAGTAGTTTTATTATGTGGTTTGGAGGATCAAATGATGTATTTAAAAATGAAACCTGAAAAGCCACTGATAAATTAAAAAAGTTTTAGGACAGTGGACTCACACAAATGCCCTGTTAATAAGTATTCCACACATATATGGCTTACCTCTGTGGTAATCTGTAAACATGGAGATAAGCACTGCAAATGTACTGCCCCCGAAAATAGGCACAAAACATGAAAATGTGGAAGCTGTTGATCTCACTTGTATAAGAAGTAGACTACAATTAAATGGGCTAAGGAAACAGCTTGTCGTGGAAAATATAAGCATATTTGTTGTCAAGAAATTGCAGTATAACATATACAACATCAAAGAAAACAGATCCATCTTCAGATGTTCTTTGCCCAATAAAACATCAATCAATCATCTCCCTCCTATGCACAAGTGGTCCACATCTCATAGGATGAAAAGATTCAAACTGCAGCAATTTAGAAGAAGACTCCAGGCTCCCACACAAGTGATTATTATGGACAAATCATTGCCAAGTCAGAATGAGGTTAGTAGTGTAATGGAAATGCCCTTAGGAAATTCTAATGTTAGTGTAAAAATCAGTACTGGTAGTCAAATGAATTGCAGCAACAAAGATCTTTCTATTTGTCATCAAAATATACAGTCAATAACAAACAAAATTTTAGATGTGGAGATTTCACTACATATACACTCCTGGAAATGGAAAAAAGAACACATTGACACCGGTGTGTAAGACCCACCATACTTGCTCCGGACACTGCGAGAGGGCTGTACAAGCAATGATCACACGCACGGCACAGCAGACACACCAGTAACCGCGGTGTTGTCCGTCGAATGGCACTAGCTGCGCAGCATTTGTGCACCGCCGCCGTCAGTGTCAGCCAGTTTGCCGTGGCATACCGAGCTCCATCGCAGTCTTTAACACTGGTAGCATGCCGCGACAGTGTGGACGTGAACCGTATGTGCAGTTGACGGACTTTGAGTGAGGGCGTATAGTGGGCATGCGGGAGGCCGGGTGGACGTACCGCCGAATTGCTCAACACGTGGGGCGTGAGGTCTCCACAGTACATCGATGTTGTCGCCAGTGGTCGGCGGAAGGTGCATGTGCCCGTTGACCTGAGACCGGACCGCAGCGACGCACGGATGCACGCCAAGAGCGTAGGATCCTACGCAGTGCCGTAGGGGACCGCACCGCCACTTCCCAGCAAATTAGGGACACTGTTGCTCCTGGGGTATCGGCGAGGACCATTCGCAACCGTCTCCATGAAGCTGGGCTACGGTCCCGCACACCGTTAGGCCGTCTTCCGCTCACGCTCCAACATCGTGCAGCCCGCCTCCAGTGGTGTCGCGGCAGGCGTGAATGGAGGGACGAATGGAGACATGTCGTCTTCAGCGATGAGATTCGCTTCTGCCTTGGTGCCAATGATGGTCGTATGTGTGTCTGGCGCTGTGCAGGTGAGCGCCACAATCAGGACTGCATATGACCGAGGTACACAGGGCCAGCACCCGGCATCATGGTGTGGGGAGCAATCTCCTACACTGGCCGTACACCTCTGGTGATAGTCGAGGGTACACTGAATAGTGCACGGTACATCCAAACCGTCATCGAACCCATCGTTCTACCATTCCTAGACCGGCAAGGGAACTTGCTGTTCCAACAGGACAATGCACGTCTGCATGTATCCCGTGCCACCCAACGTGCTCTAGAAGGTGTAAGTCAACTACCCTGGCCAGCAAGATCTCCGGATCTGTCCCCCATTGAGCATGTTTGGGACTGGATGAAGCGTCGTCTCACACGGTCTGCATGTCCAGCACGAATGCTGGTCCAACTGAGGCACCAGGTGGAAATGGCATGGCAAGCCGTTCCACAGGACTACATCCAGCATCTCTACGATCGTCTCCATGGGAGAATAGCAGCCTGCATTGCTGCGAAAGGTGGATATATACTGTACTAGTGCCGACATTGTGCATGCTCTGTTGCCTGTGTCTATGTGCCTGTGGTTCTGTCAGTGTGATCATGTGATGTATCTGACCCCAGGAATGTGTCAATAAAGTTTCCCCTTCCTGGGACAATGAATTCACGGTGTTCTTATTTCAATTTCCAGGAGTGTACATCTTGACTTTATCAGTGTTGTGTGCATTAGACCACTAGCTAAATATGGACCAAATTGTCTTTTTGTTTCTATACCAGGGTACATACTAGCAAATTATATTTATAGGAACAGATATAAGAATGGAAGTACTGTAATTATTTTCATCAAGCAAGGTCTAAAATATAAATCTATTAATTAGTTTCAGCATCTCAATGCAGAAAGGGACTTTGAGCTGGAAGTCATTGAGGCAAATACAGTTGTATGGTGTATTTATGCTCCCCAAATGGAAATTTTGAGCCATTCCTAAATAAGCTTGAGTATGCACTAAACAGGCTCCACCTGAACGAGAAATCAATAGCGCTTTGTGGGGTCATCAACATCAGTTTTCTTGGAAGCAGTGAAAGGAAAAAGCTACTGCTCAACCTCAAGATACATTCAACTTAAAGCAGACTATAACAATCCTATGAAAATCACAAAAACTACTGCCACTGATCCGGATCAGATATTTGTGAATACAAACTGCACTGCAAAATGTTATGAACAATCCTTAGTGACCTTGAAGCTCAAGTTGTTACCCTCCAAGCCTACTTGCTGCTCAACCAAAACTAAAAAAGAAAAGAGCTGTAACAGCAAGATGTTTCAACAAATGTAGTATAGAAATATTCAATTCCATATTATCAGTAGAAAGGTGGGAAGAGGTTTTACAGATATATGGCACAAACAAAAAGTTTGAGGGATTCTCTAACATCCTCAGTGATTACTTTGAAATCGCATCATTCCCTCTCAAAATACAAGTAATAAGAGGCACAATTCCAAATGCGAAGAGATGGGTAACAACAGATACAGGAAAAGCAATAACATATCCCACTTCTGAACAACTATGTTCAGAAATTCATTCAAATCTACAAAAGAGTGATACACCAGGCAAACAAAATGGCCAGTATTAAGTTCAAACTAGATTTGTCAGCAAATATAAGTCAAGCTGTATAGTGCTGTTCCACAAATAAGTACAGGTGTGGATTTGGGGGATTCTTGTAAATTTTGTGCAGGTGTGGTTGGAAGGTAGCAGTTACGGAACTGATTGTCACACTGCAAGGCACGTGTCTTCAATATTCATATTTAGCATATGATACTGTGAGTCAGACTCACAACACTGCTTGCAGGTGAGGAGGCATGACCCAGTGCACACAGTATACAGGTGTGCAGTAATAAGGGCAGCACAGGGCATTGATGTGCTGTGCAGAGCCCATATGTTGCAGTTGCAACAGTGTGTAGTGACCTGTGTAGGAGTTGAAGCAGGTTGAAGAAATCTGACATTGTAATTATTATCTCCTCAAGAGGAATTACCTCAGAGGTGTAGGGAAAACACATATAAATTAGTGAGTCCAGAAATTCAAAAAGGTGCAGTTATGTTGTCATTCTGTTCATGTCTAAACTGCAGAGAATGATGATTGTTTAAGTTTCAGGCTAACCATGACAACCTTCTGGTGATGGATATTAGTGGCCAACTGGCCTGCTGAAACTACTACCAACCTCTGCTGCACAGACATGCTATAGTATGAGTGGGGTGGGCTGCATGTTGGAGCTGCATTGGTGCAAGGAGTGAGACGGCTGGTAGCTTCTGCTCTCTGGATAACATTGTTTGACTGCATGCTGCTGTATACAGGGGTGGGGCTGGGGCACAAACTTGTGGCCTCCTGGGTACAGAACTGTCTGTGATCATCAACTGAGATGCCTGGGCGGATGGCTGGTGCTGCTAAGTCTCACTACAATGATTGTCGTTGGCTGTTCCTCTCTGGTGCTCCATGTGGGATCCATGAGTTGTGCATTATGGAGCAGCCAGCTGTGTCCTTGGCTACTGATTCAGCCAACATACATGGCAGTCACTTAGCTGTGGTGTCAGCAGGAGTACTATGTCTGCAAGGCTGGGTGGCTGGATGCTGATGAAGCACATTCTGACATTGGTGGTGACCCATGCATGCATGGTGTGTTGTGCCATCTCTGGGATGAGTGGAGGGCCTGCTGTGTATTTCTTGTAAAGGGACACCCTTCTCTAACATTACTTTTCCTGAACAGAAGTAGTTGATACCAGAACTAATTTTCAAATTTTGGGCAGGTCAATATTATCTCAACTATTTATCTGAAAAATTTCATATAACTTTATAGACAACATGTTCATATTTCAAGCTAAAAATTATGAAATTGAATTATTTTATTTTTGTTGTTAGAGGCAATAAGTACTAGCTCTGTAATTACAGTAATTAATTTTTTTAATTTTTTTTAGAGACATTTGAAATTACGAAACATTTGGCACACTTAAAATTTCTTCTTGTATTATTAATTATGCAATGTGGTATTGTTTATTGTGTTTTTTCTGGATTCATTTATAAATTAATAGAAATTCATTTGTCAAGAAAAACCCTTTGGACTACTGTTATTACTGCAGAGTGATGAGATAGTAGCGGACATTGTATTTTAGAAGAACAATGTAATTTTGGGTTTGTTAATGTCAAAATTCAAAAGACAATGTGATATAGTGAAATGTGATGCAAATGAACATTAAAAAATCTGTACAGGCATTCATAAAATTTCTTTACATCAATTGGAACATGAGGACATAAAGTGTGAAAATTTCAGCTGCAAGAATCAGACCCCTAAACATGAAAAACTGGAGCCAACTATGGGAAAAGAAGATAAGTACAAAGTTTATTGTAAATCTTAGTGACAGCAACAAAGGAGTGAGTGTGAGATTACACTCGGAGGCAATAAAGTCAATGACACACTTGCCAGTGTTTCTCTGCATACTGTCATGTGAGTAATGCTTCTCTCCCAAACATCTTGGTTATTCTTATATATTACAATCCCTGAGTTTGGGGAGTTGTAACAATCGACAAGAAATAAAGAAGAAAACAAATAAAGTGTCCTCTAAAATGAAACTATCACTCTGAACCATGAGAACAAGAGTGTAACTGATCCCCAATTCATAACAAATCTTTTCAGGTGTTACCATGCAAATATCACAAATAACTTAATAGTCAGTGACAAAAAAGATACTAGAAAGAAACAGAAAAACAAAGTGCAGTCATGTTACTGCTCAATCTACGTTTGTGGAACAACTCCACATGAAATCATCCATGTTTCATCAACAGTTAAGAAAAAGTGATCAGGAATTGATGGTATTTCTGATTACATAATAAAGTAATGTATTACATAAATTTCACTGTTTCTTGCAGATATAGCCAATTCATCTTATCTGACAGGCACATTTCCAGATTGTTTAAAAATTTTAAATTGGTCCCTATTCATAAGAAAAGAGACAAATCAAATATAGAAAACTACAGGCCAATTGCGTTATTATCAGGCTGTAGTAAAATCACAGAGAAAGTAATGTGTAATAGATTAAATATTTAGAGAAAAACAAACTTCTTGCTGATACTCAGAATGGATTCTGGAAAAGTAAATGACAAACTAGAGTCATATCTCATTTTATTCACAGCATCCTGCCTGTGACATACTAGTCCACAACATACTGTTGGAGAAGCTTCAAGTGTTTGGTGTTAGACACGCAGCCATAAAATGGTTTACATCATGCTTGACAAATAGGAAACAGAAAATAGAAACAAACAAAGTAAAGGAAAATACTAGGATATGTTTCTCAGATGCAAAGAGCTTTGTTCAGTTTTTTTTTTTTGGCAAGATGACACAAGCATCCTATTTCAGGAAATACCACAAGCCTGCTATAAGTAATTGTAAAGAAAAGTACATCACAGCTAAGCATATGGTATGAGAGGAATAAACTACTGGTGAATGCCAAAAAACAACATTCCTAAATTTCTTTTCCAAAGGTGATGCATCCATCAGTCTGACAAACTCCAACAAAAATTCATCTTCCACGAGACAATGTTTCTAGGCACATGGCTTCAAAATAACGTCAAGTGGCATACACATATAAACAAAATAAATGGACACTAGATAAAGTATGTTATAGTCTATGATTACTATGTGTTGAAGCTACTTTTAGCACTGTCTGAATTGTCTACTTTGCTTAATTCCATAGCATAGTATGGTGAGGAATTATTTTCCCTCATTTCCCTAAACTAGAAAATAACTGTAAGAGTAATGCAACATGCTTGTCAAACAGATTCTTGAAAACCCCTCTTTCAAAAGTTGTCAATCCTCCAACTTCCCTGTAGACATGTTAGAAAAAATTTAGGTGACATAAATGAAAATTTTAATATCCCTGAGCATGATACAAGACAAAGGGAAAAGCTTCATGTCCAGTCAGCAAGGACGTCAGCCTACAAAACTTCCACAACAAACAATGGTATACAAATTTACAATAGTGTTGCATATAAGGTGACAGTTATATCATCATTCATTCTTTTGTAAAACTTTGAGGGCATTCTTATTAGGTCATTACTTCAGTTCAGTAGTAGATGTCTTAGAACATTTGAGATACATGAGACCTGAAATAAGACAGTGCAGTATTGCAAGCTGTTTTGCGGATAAAGCTGGCGTTTATGGTTCAAATGGATCTGAGCACTATGGGACTTAACATCTGAGGTCATCAGTCCCCTAGAACTACTGAAACCTAATTAACCTAAGGACATCACACACATCCTAGCCCGAGGCAGGATTTGAACCTGCGACTGTAGCGGTCGCGCAGTACCAGACTGAAGCACCTAGAACCGGTAGGCCTCTCTGGTGAGCTATTTTTAATGCATTGTGTTATGTTACTGTTGTGTTTTGTGTTTGTTCTGTGTCTGACAATGTGGAAAGATTTTTCTAATGAATAAATAAGTTAATCATTACTCGTATTGTTGTGACTTGGTAATAATGTGACATATGTGAGCTCTGATTAAGTGTTTACTTCAGTCCACTGTGTGCTTCTCTGAAAGCAGATAAGAAAGACTTGAGATGTCTTCACCATTTGGAGTTCAGGTTTGCAGACCATCTCCCACCTGGCACTGCTTTAGAAAACGACTTGAGAGACTGTCATGACTGATCCCAGGACTGAAGACAAATCAGTCTTGACAGGCTGATTTGAAAGTAGGAAGGTCCTGGCTTCTATAATATGTAGAATTAGGGACTGGTATACTGTTGGCCTTGCAAGGTCACCAGAGCAATATAGCAAGTAACTAACAATAATCTGTGCAGTTATACACCACATTACAATGATTTTATAATGTTCCTCTAATGTCCTTGATAACTCCCCTTTTGAAATGAAATGAAGCACCAGAAATCGTCCGCATTATGCTAAAGGGGGTAGTCATGAACATCCTTGGGGAAATAGAGATATATTCACATGCACACAGTAGCCCCAAAAATTTATTGAATGATTGATTGAACTACTCTAAAGCACAAAAAGTACACAGAAAAATTTATTCACATTGGAAAGCAAGAAAATGGGTAAAGTAATAAATAATTCTAAATAATACATATCCATAGTAATAGCCATAGCAACATGAAGAATATAGAACAAATATGTAATACCAAGAAAACTTCACAAATCATAGACAATAATAAAACTGTTACAAAAAAACTAAAAAAATTAACATAAAACCTCAACTAATACTGAAACAAATTCCTGGCAAAAACATAATTAGAACCAAACCTATAAAAATAATAAAAAAACAACTGAATTTCCACATATCATTTATTTGTGATGGTAAGTATAGTACACATGTAGTATTGCTGATCCACTGTCATTCAAGTTGTGAAGAGAAAAACTGCATACATCAAAACTGAGTAACTCAGATATGTGTCTCCAACATGCATCTAAAGAGGAACTAATAATTCTAAAAACAGGACATGGCAGCAATGACATTAAATATAAGGTCAAAACACCAAGTGAATGTATTATAACTTTTCTGATCATAGCTATAGACCATTATATGAAGACCATCACTTACTTATGTATTTACAGAGAACCTGATGATGGCAATATGCCAAAGTGGCCTGATTGTGAGTGATTTATAAAATAAAAACCATTTAAAGAGCAGTGTAGCTGGCTGATATTCCTAATAAAGATCCACAAGTATGTGCATTATGTCTGATAATAACATCAAAGCAATTTGGAATACACTGAGGTGACAAAAGTAATGTCTGCCCACCTTTTGTCCAGTGTAGTCCAGAAACTTGATGTGGCGTGGACTGAACAAGTTACTAGGAGTCCCCTGCAGAAATATTGAGCCATGCTGCCTCTGTATCTGTCCACCATTGTGAAAGTATTGTGGTGCAGGGTTTTGTGCCTTTCAATTAGGTTCCATAAATGTTTGATGGGATTTGTGTTGGATGAGCTGGGTGACCATATCATTTGCTCAAATTCTCCAGAATGTTCTTCAAACCAATTGTGAACAATTGTGGCCATGTGACATATTTGGGAACATGAAGTCCATGAATGGATGCAAATGGTCTCCAAGTAGCTGAATAGAACCATTTCCAGTCAATGATTGGTTCAGTTGGACCACAGGACCTAGTCCATTCCATTTAAACACAGCCTATGCCATTAGAGAGCCAGCACCAGCTTGCAAAGTGCCTTGTTGACAACTTGGGTCTATGGCTTTGTGGGGTCTGCACCATACTTGAACACAATCATCAGCTCTTGCCAACTCAAATTGGGATTTGTCTGATCAGGCCAAAGTTTTTCAGTAATCTACTACAGTTCAACTGATATGCTCCGAAGCCCAGGAGAGGTAGTACAGAGAGATTCCATGGAGACTGATGTTACATTTTGAAATCAGAGTTTAATTGTGTTGATCTTTATCAGTCTATAAACCTATATTTTCTCTTGTAAGTCATTATTATTTATTGTAATATTCAGGCAAAGATCTAGAATTAATTTTTAAGCAGGGAAGATGATTAAAATTAAAGAACAAGAATGTAATTTATATTATGATTCAAGTAATAAATTTAGGACATCCTGTTGCTAATGTTCATTTCAGGTCAAAAGTGTTCTCAAACTATTAAGAGTGTGGGTCTGGTCTTTATCACAGAAATGCATATTAGGTTGGCAGTCAAATGACACAGTTACAGATTTTTAAAAATATTTATACTATGTAAATTGTGACTCAATGTTGCGTGACTCATGTTACTTGCTACTTATTGTTGGAAAAACTTTTTCTTGCAAGCAGAGAAATGAAAATGTTAGTTACCAAATACAATAAACTTGACATTTCTATTTTTAAACATTTTATAAAATTATAAGAGTATGACATGTATCTCATAAATAAACTGTAAACTCAATGAGAAGTCAGATGACATTAGGTGGATTAATTTTCTTTATAATTTTGTCCTGTGTGAACAGAATTTCATCACATTTTCCATGCCACTTACAATAGTGACCAATGATTAGTAAGAATTTTGCATGTACCTCTGCAGCAAAGCATTTTTCATCATATTCCACTTTGTACAAGTCTCCAATTTTCACACTTTCTACTAGTTGCTTTAGTATCATGATCTGCAGCAAGGAAATTCTTTGGAGACAGCATTGCTTGTTTGTAGTACTCCTTCCTTGTAGTGAAAGCAGTAAATGCTTTTTATGTTTTGTATTGATGATGTCGAAGGAAATATTTGAGCCAGATTAAGTTTCATATTGATTCCTTGAATTTCATCAGTGGACATATGAAAAACCTGCATAGTTGTGGTACTTGCAGCTGCCTGAGTATAAGCAAATGCATCGTCTAGTACGAATTTTCACTTTATAACTGAATTCCACACTTGCCTTTTTATAAGTGCACCAATTACATCTATGGCTCCTTTACTGTGGAATGCAGCAAAAAAGTTTCACTATATTTCCACATTGAGGAATGATTGAAATTGAGATACAGTGGCAGCAATATACCTGTTTTTAAATTGCGAGGCAGATCTATCTGACCAGATTGAAACTACTTTCAAATTTTCAGGTATAGCTGACAGTACTTTGCTAATGTATGCAATCACACTATCATTGGAATGAGTTAAGCTGTCTAAAACAACAGCAGTTGTGTGATGAGAACCCAAATGCCACAGTGACACAGTGAAAACAAACACTAACTTGTGCTCAATATGCACCTTTCACCTCATCTTGATAAACAGAAATGTAATTTTCAGCAAAATCAATATGCAAAAATGCAAACTCCTTGGAATATTGGCTCAGAACCATTTGCTTTGTCTGATAATAAGATGCAGACTGAGCTCTCCTTGTACATCAATGAATGAGAAAATGAGGGATTATGGAAATTTTGTGTTTAACTGTATCAGCTGTAGAGCCTCCTTCTTTGCTTTTAATAATTTTAGAAATGTTTTCCTCCATTTTCCAAATATACCATGATAAATTCACAATTTCCAGCTCATCAATTTTACAGGCTACTTTCAAATCTCTGCTATTTTGAGAATTTACATTCGGTCCACTAACAAAGGTCACTGGGTGGCTGGCATATGATACATATTTATTGCTGTAATCTGGAATATTATCATGTTTCCTATGAAGGCTGCTGACAGCATTTATGAAATTTTTGTGATATTCACACAAACATACATTGTGAGGTAGTTTGCTGCTTAATTAAACATGTGGTGGCCATACTTCTGCAAACTTTGAATTCCCAATTTGAACTTCAGGTTGTTCTTGTTTGAATACTTCATATGTCTCCATGACAGACATCACTAAGTGATGAATGTGAACTGTCTTTTTCTCATTATTTTCTCTAATCAATCACTATTGTGTGCTCCCTGCCTGGTGACTGGCAACTGATGTCACGACAGTAGAAACCAGTTCCGAAGTCTCTAGTTTCAAAACTAAGGTCTCTATTTTGTGGACTACTTCCATTACTGTGTCTTTCAGACTTTCCATCTGATGAATTTCCACACAAGTCACTGAACAGCTCAAGAACAACTACAACTATGACTTTACGTCATGGTGACAACGGCAAGAAATGATCAGCTCAAGCCATGGCTTTACCTGGAGCACTATGTGATGAAGCCAAAACTGAAACAAACACCAATCCAACAAATGTCGAAAGTGCATCAGAGCCCCAGTATGGATAAAGTTTTGATGATTCTTGTGTACAACTGTGATGGTGTTATCCTAATGCAGTATGTTCCTCCAAGGCAGACCGTTAATGCACAGTATTACTGTTTGTTTTTGGAGCATCACCTTTGACCAGCTTTGTGAAAGAAATGGTGACACTTTCTGTGCAACCCACCCATCATTTTGCATGACAATGCACGGGCGCATACAGTACAAGCTGTGGCTGCTCTGTTCGGTTGATGGGCTGGGAAGTACTGTACCATCCACCATACTCCACTGCCATGATGGAACCACTTTGTGGCATTTGCTTCAGAACTGTACCAGAGGTTTGACAGGCAGTAGACTGCTCCATTTGCACTATCAACAGAACAGGTTCTACTAACGGTATACTATGCCTTCCACATTTCTGGCAATGGGTTCTACACAATGCTGGTGACTGCTTTGAAGGACAGTAACAGGTGCAAACATGTAACTCTTTTGTATTGGCTGAGAGTAAATAGTTGCCACTGTTTGAGTTCCAACCCTTGTACTAATTCTTACCAGCCAATTAGTTGAAACCAATGTCCAGAATCTCCAACAATTCACACTGCCATCACATGAAAAATTTATAGTTGTATAAAAATGGCTACAAATTATGGAAGGAAAGCAATAATGAGCAACAAACATTGTAACCATACAGTAAAAAGTGCAGCCTTTTAAAACAATATATAAGAAGTACCAAATTTTAAACTTTTAAAAATCATAAGTGTGTCCTACTTTACATGGGATATCCCTGCAGGTGATGTGATGTGCTGTTAGTAATGGCACTGGCATTGGTTGTCTGCTGTCATAGCCCAAGATCCACAGTGCCAAGAATGTATTGAGAATACCAAATTTCAGGCATTAACTCACACCACAGACAATTCAGTGTCCAACAGCCTTCCCTTAACGACCAGTGTTTGGTGTTTGGGTGTAGTTGCTAGAGATAGCAGACAAGCAACACTGTAAGGAATAACTGTAAAAATCAATGTGCAACAAATGACAAACTTATCTATTGAGACAGAGTTTATTAGAAAAGGGCATACTATATGTGTAAGAGGTAAAACCTGTGCAATTTGGTGAAACTGAAATTCAACACACTTCTCATTCCAAAATTAGGAAAATAATAAACTTTGTCAAAAGCAAGAGCTTTTGTGCAATTGAAGGCATTTCCAACATGTTAGCAAAAGCTTGTCCCCATCAGAAAAGCAGGATTCTCAGCCACATAAGTAATAGGTCATTGCAACAGAGCATTTTTCCTGGTAGCCAGAAAAACGCAATTGTTAAACCATTGCATAAAAACGGGGATATGTGTAATGCTGATAACTACTGCCTAGTCTTATATCTGACAACTTATCCAACATTCATGAAAAGAATACATATTCAAGAGTAGCTTCACTTATTTCAAAAATATAGTACCAACAACATGTCAGTTTAGTTTCCAGAAGGGCTTATCAATAGAAAATGTTACATATACTTTCAATGATCAGATGCTGAATAACTAAACATCACTCATTGGGATTTTCTGTGATCACTCAAAGGCCTTTTATTGTGTAAATAATGAAATTCTTTTAGACAAGTTTAGGTATTGTGGTATGAATGGGACAGTGCAAAAATGGTTGAATTAATACATTACTGTAAGAATGCAGAAGGCCGAAAATAAACATTTCATGTTATTGTTCTTAATACTGTATATATTAATGACTTGCCACTCTATAGTCATGAAGCTGCAAAGCTAGTTCTTTTTGCTGATGATCCAAGTATAATAATCACATGAAACAAACAAGAAGCAGCTGAGGAAATTGTAAATAAATAACATCTTTCAGAAAATTATCAATTGGTTTTCAGCATAAGTACCCTTGTTAAATTTTGGTAAAACACAGTATATACAATTCTGCAGAGTAGACTGCCTAACATCATCAATAATGTCTGTAGTTAAGGCAGAATGATCAGAATTTTTGGGTGAGTGTATTGACGAGATGCAGAATTGGAAGAAACACATTGGTGATCCTCTGAAGTAACTGAGTTCAGCTACTTATGTAATTAGGATTATTTCAAATTGTGGCAATTAACATACCAGTAGATTAGATCATCATGCCTATTTTCATTCACTGCTTTTGTATGACACCATATTTTTGGGTTACTCATCATTAAGGGAAAAAAAAGTATTCATTACACAAAGTATGTAATCAGAATAGTAGCTGGACCCTACCGTAAGATCATCTTTCAGACAGTTATTTGAGGAACGTGGGATATTTGCATCAGGTTCATGATATATCTACATCCACATATGCATCTGTATCCTGCAAACCACTGTGGAGTGTATGGTAGAGAGTACATGCCATTGTACCAGTTATTTTGGATTTTCGCTCTTCTATTCATGTATGTAGCTTAGGAAGAATGATTGTCTGAATGCCTCTTTGTGTGCTGTAATTATTCTAATCTTATCTTATCCTCACGATCCCTACGTGAGTTATATGTAAGGTGTTGTGTTGTAGTGTAGTGTACTCCGAGTCATCCTTTGAAGCTGGTACTTGAAACTTAGTTAGTATACTTCCTTGTGATATTTTAAGTCTGTCTTCAAGAGTCTGCCTATTCAGTTTCTTCAATATCTCTGTGACATGTTCTCATGGGATTAAAGCATTTGTGCTGCGCCTCTCTGTATAATTTCAAAAATACCATGTTAATTAATTTCATTTGGTGTGGATCCCACACACTTCAGCGATATTCTAGAACTGCTTGCACAAGTGATTTGTATTTGTAAAATCTGAAGTCTACCATTCCATGTATCAAATATGTAATTAATAACCCAACCTTGTTCAAAATTAATGGCAATTTTCATAGCTACAATATTAGTAGGAATGGTGATCCTCACTAATGTGGTTTAAATCTAACTTTGACACAGAAAGAGGTGAACTGTATTGCCACAAAAGTCTTTGGCCACTTGACAATTACTATCAGGAGTGACAGATAGCCAACCAAAATTTAAAAACAAATTGAAGGATTTCTTGATGACAACCCCTTCTACTAAGCAGATGAGTTTATTGAGATAATTAGTAGTTTTACAATTGTAAATATATTAAAATAAAGAAATTGAATTATGCCATGGAAAGATAGCTTTCATTAAACTGATGCATTCCAAGTCATTCTGATGTGTTGTATTCATGAACTATGGAACAAGTATCAGTGTAACATAATGTCTAATCTTGGTTCAAGAATTATAAAAGAAGACAGTATACATGGAAGAAGCCTGGCGATACTGACAGGTTTCAGATAGATTATATAACGATAAGACAGAGAGAGATTTAGGAACCAGGTTTTAAATTGTAAGACATTTCTAGGGGTAGATGTAGACTCTGACCACAATCTGTTGGTTATGACCTGTAGATTAAAACTGAAGAAACTGCAAAAAAGGTGGGTATTTAAGGAGATGGGACCTAGATAAACTGAAAGAACCAGAGGTTGCAGAGAGTTTCAGGGAGAGCTTAAGGGAACAATTGACAAGAATGGGGGAAAGAAATACAGTAGAAGAAGAATGGGTAGCTCTGAGGGATGGAGTAGTGAAGGCAGAAGAGGATCAAGTAGGAAAAAAGACGAGGGCTAGTAGAAATCCTTGGGTAACAGAAGAAATATTGAATTTAATTGATGAAAGGAGAAAATATAAAAATGCAGTAAGTGAAGCAGGCAAAAAGGAGTACAAAAGTCTCAAAAATGAGATCGACAGGAAGTACAAAATGGCTAAGCAGTGATGGCTAGAGGACAAATGTAAGGATGTAGAGGCTTATCTTATTAGGGGTCAGATAGATACTGCCTACAGGAAAATTAAAGAGACCTTTGGAGAAAACCATATGGCAGTTATAAGAGTCGAGGGACATCAAAGGAAAGCAGTGGTTGGGAAGGGAGTGAGGCAGGGATGTAGCCTCTCCCCGATGTTATTCAATCTGTATATTGAGCAAGCAGTGAAGGAAACAAAAGAAAAATTTGGAGTAGGTATTAGAATCCATGGAGAAGAAATGAAAACTTTAAGGTTTGCCAATGTCATTGTAATTCTGTCAGAGACAGCAAAGGACTTGGAAGAGCAGTTCAGTGGAATGGATAGTGTCTTGAAAGGAGGATATAAGATGAACATCAACAAAAGCAAAATGAGGATAATGGAATGTAGTCGAATGAAGGCAGGTGATGCTGAGGGAGTTAGATTAGGAAATGAGACACAAAGTAGTAAAGGAGTTTTGCTATTTGGGCAGAAAATAACTGATGATGGTAGAAGTAGAGAGGATATAAAATGTAGACTGGCAATGGCAAGGAAAGCATTTCTGAAGAAGAGAAATTTGTTAATGTCGAGTATAGATTTAAGTGTCAGGAAGTTGTTTCTGAAAGCATTTGTATGGAGTGTAGCCATGTATGGAAGTGAAATATGGACGGTAAATAGTTTGGACAAGAAGGGAATAGAAGCTTTTGAAATGTGGTGCTACAGAAGAATGCTCAAGATTGGATGGGTAGATCACATAACTAATGAGGAAGTGTTGAATAGGATTGGGGAGAATAGTTTGTGGCACAACTTGACTAGAATAAGGGATTGGTTGGTAGGACATGTTCTGAGGCATCAATGGATTACCAGTTTAGTATTGGAGGGCAGCGTGGAGGGTAAAAATTGTAGAGGGAGACCAAGAGACGAATACACTAAGCAGATTCAGAAGGATGTAAGTTGCAGTAGGTACTGGAAGATGAAGAAGCTTGCACAGGATAGAGTAGAGTAGCATGGAGAGCTGCATCAAACCAGTCTCTGGACTGAAGACCACAACAACAACAATGTCTAATCAAATTTAATATGATGTTGATTTTATTTGCAGGTCCAGTTGTAAAGAACTGGATTTGTTCGCAGCCAGAGAGATGTTATGTGCTGTTTTCTTCATGGTAGAAAAGAGCTTCCTTTGCGGTACAAGTTACTTTTCTGGCTACTACCTGTTTTCTGAAGAAACTGTTTTGAGCTTGAACATTACCTATAATTGTCATAAGGGCTAACTGCAGTTCACTGTCTGTCAGTACACTGAGATTATTGGAAAACACTTAAGTAAACTAATGATGACTCCAGTGCTGCAGAAATAGATTTTCTGCTTGCTTTGGCTAAAGTTGCTTATCTCTCATTGGTAATCAATGAATTTGATATTTATGGACCTTTCAGTGGATCTTACCACACTCTCATCTCGGTAAACAGTGTGAATGTGCTTACACATATCAAATTTAATACTGTAACCCACATATGTGCAATATTATGTAAGTATGTACACTGTGCATTCAGTGCAAGTTAATTATGAGTTACAGTTGACTTTGTTCCATATGACAATGTAAACCTTGTAATAATTTGAAGATGGTGCTTCTGAACCACCATCTACCTTAGTAAAGAGCTCCCATGCACATTCTTTACATGCATATTGGTGTTGAAACTGGGATACATTCTATGAAAGTATGCACAAAACTGCACATTTCCCTCATAGTGAGGTCTGAAGTATGAAGGAAATTCAAATGTTTCAGGATCACTACTGACCCTCTGCAGTGGTCCCTCAAATATATTTACATTTCTCAGCAGTGATACAGATTTAATGAGCTGCTTTGCCTCTTTTTTTTATCCAGATCAGATTTTCCACTTGACCTTAGTTTTCTATGCACTGTAAACATGGTGGGTAGAATAAAGTCTCACCTTAGGAGCTCGCATTGCCCTATTAAATGCAATACTGTACAATTCTAGCACCTCTGATGTGAATACATTGGGGCAAATTGGTCAAACCTGTGATTTAACATACTTCCTGTGACGTCGTCAGTCATATGTCCACACTGCCGCCTGAGAGATTGATCTGCTGGATGCGATTCTCTAGATAAATGGAACAGAAGAATGGCTGTGCTAGCCAAAGAGTACACAGCCAGTTGCAGTACTTATGCTCGCCACAAGGCACCACTAGGCCACTTCATGTGTAGCAGGAGTGTAGTGCAGTTGCACCAGTCTACAGTTTGCAGCTGCACTTAATGGTCAGCTAGTGCTGATGTTAGTCAGTCATTGTCTGCACCTGAGTCATTGCTGCCATCAAATCTTTGTAGCCCAATGCGAAGTTAGTCTTCAAATTCACTGGATTTGACATTCAAGATTACGAGAGATTAATTTGTCACTGCAAGATTTGTGACTTGCAAATTGTGTCATTCTAGAGATGCATAGTCTAGTGGTGTCTTCTGTAGTTGTCAACCAACAGATCATAGACTACAAGAAAGTTAAGTACTGAATACTTTCTTATTTTGTGCTGTTACTAATTGTGTTTTTCTGTTGTGGCTACCAAGCAGTCTTGGCATAGTAGAACCCATGTTTAGACCTCCTTGGCTGCCTCATATTTACTACCTCATGTTGATGGACTCGGTTATGGTGGAAGATTGAGAGCCATTCCTTCCTGTGTGAAATTAGGAAAGCACCTGGAAACCGTTGCAGAAGATCATCCTGTTCTAATAGCGTGCAAATTCTAAGTCACACCTGCAAGGCCCCTGAGTTCCACAACTATTTGATAATATTTCACTATGTGCATTTTTCATTGTACATATTATGATATCGTCACTCCTCGATTTTCAATGTTCATAGGTGTCTCTCTCTCTCTCTCTCTCTCTCTCTCTCTCTCTCTCTCCCCACACATCCCCCCCCCCCCCCCCCCACACACACACACACACACACACACACACACACACACACACACACACACACACACACACACACACACACACACATATTTTGTTATTTCTTTTACCCAAGCACTAACGCTGATTGTATCATTTTGATGCCCAAATGATTTGGAGAATATGTCTTGTTGCAATGTATTGTAAGTCCTCCTTGGTTGTCAGATAGATTCTCAGCAAGTTTTAATCCTGCAAACTTGTTTGAACATTGTCCAGAGCTTTGTCAAATTGAATTCCTATTACAGTGCCTATAGCTAAGGTTTACTCAATGGATGCTGGCTTAACTCTTGCTTATGACCATTGTGGGTTGACATCAAATCTACTTGGTATGTCCCACCTTTGTGTACAATTAATTTCATCTGTGCAGGGCACTTTCCATTAATTTTGTTGTTGCCTGTGAATTAAGATGTCTTGTGTCTTCACATTTGGAGTTAAAGGTTCCCAACTGATGGCAGCTGTAATAATGTTTAGAGCTAGTAGACTCATGTATATTAACAAACTTTGAATGTGCTGTATATTCAGTTTTGTTCCTACTGTAAAACCACATTTTCAGTTAAGAATTGTAAATATCTGGAATTCTTGTGGATTCTACAAGCAGTTTGTAAATGTCTCCAACTCCATTAAGAATTACTTTCTAATGTGTATGATGCAGACTTAAAGCTCAATTCCTGTTCCCACAAACCATCAATAATCTGTTGGTTGTCTTTAAGAGAAAAATTCTTGTGTGACATATAGCATTGGCAAGAAGCTGAAGGCACATTAATGATAACGGCAGCTGGTGTTGTGCTTTTCAGACATGTTGCCTGAGATTCTTTCCATAATTAATATTCTGGCCACACAGTCTGCATTTAAAAGCACATATTTGACATACTGCCATTAACTGCAGGTTTAACTGATACACACAGCAGATAATTTGAGAACATGAGTGTAAGTGCTACTTTGAAATGAAGAAGTTGGCACAAGAGGGAATTTATGTGCAGCTGCATCAAATCAGTCACAAGACATAACTGTAAACAAAGAAGAAAGAAGGATTGCTATTTTATGTCCTGTCAACACTATGATCATTAGAGATGGAATTTGAAAGAGAGCATTTCTAGCATTGTGTTATCGGGTCAGCAGAAGCGTCCGATCCCAAGCGTTGGCTTTGACCCGTGACGTAAGGGTGTTGTTGTGTGTGACGTCATGATGGTGCGAAGTTTGCTTTGAGTGTGGTGTGTTTGTAGATGTCGTGTTGTGGTTTGTTGTGCTCTCTGGTGGTATGTTCAGGGCTTCGTTTGTGTGGTGTAATGGGCTCAGTTTGCCTTTGGTCACTATCCAGAATTGTTAAGAGTGTTGGCTGTGTTTGTAGTGGAATTCGTTTCAGTGAGTTCACGATTTTGTGTGAAGGTTAATTTAGTGTTTGCTGTACCTCGTGTGGTAATTTTAGTAAAATTAACCGGTTTTTGTTTTTGTTCAGGAATGGATATGATGGATAAAATTAACAGTGCGCTGGTCAAGCGAAGTGTTCGATCCCAATGTGTAGCTATGTATGTTGATATTGGTATTGGGAGTTGTTTTTCAGCTATATAGGCCAAGGGAAGTGTTTGTTTGATCCTAATTTATGGAACGGGAACTGCTGTTATGCTATATAGGTCAAGGGAAGTGTCAGATTCCAGATGATATTGTGTTTAGTGGTATTTGGGAAGTTTTGTGATGTCTGTTTTTGTATGGGTGTGGGTGTCTAAATTTGTTTATATTTAGCTGGTGCATACCCAAAAACACCCCGTTTCCCACACTTGTCTCGTTAGTGTCATTAGGCTTTTTGTGGAAAGTGTGCATGTGTGTGTTGTTCGATGTATTTTCGTCCTCATAATGTGTATGTACCAACTATATATGTGCCATATTGTAATTGTGGTTTATTGCCGTTTCTGCCATATTTGTGACGTCATGGGTCAAAGCAGATGGGCGGGATTGGACGCTTCTCTATTTCCGTGTTATCTGATCTCCAACAAATCTTAGGGTAGTAAGCATCCCATTGAGAAGTGTGGAATCCATATTAGTTTATAAGTTACACAGACATGTTCTTGTTTGTGCGTCTTTGTGTAGTTTTCAGTGTTCCATTAACCCATGTGACATAACTGTTTGAATTTTCTTTGTAAAAAAACAAAATGCAAAATGTGTTATTTAGGAAGTGTGTCACAAAATTCTTCTCCAACATTTGTTTCTGATGGCCTTGCTGTTACTTGTTGTTTGTTCTTTTGTAAAGTAACAGAAACTTATGAAGGAGAAAACAAACGTACTATCAACTCTTCCAGATTTCTTTCTGTCATTCATTGTAATGTAAGATTGGTCATTCACTGTCATCATGGTTGAAGCAGAATTTCTCCTGAAGTGCATCATGTAATCATGTATTTTTGTACATCAAGTTTTAATTTATTTCTGTGGTGCATTTTTATTCATGGCATTTCATTCTGTGTCAATATTAAATGATTGATTGCATATTGCCAGGGTTAGTCAATAATCTTTAAATGATTTTATCCAAGATACATTTGTATGTATCATGCTGTAATTTCTATGTACATTTAGTACTGTATGTGTAGAAGTAGTTGATAATGTTTTAAACTGCAAGGCTTTTAAATGTTATTATGTTTACTATCCAAATAAACAACTGCAATTGTGGCACTTAGTGAAACACAGTTTATTTATGCAGTTATAGTTTGATATATCACTTGTATGACCAACAAGAGAGTTTAACCATATACACTCCTGGAAATGGAAAAAAGAACACATTGACACCGGTGTGAAGGACCCACCATACTTGCTCCGGACACTGCGAGAGGGCTGTACAAGCAATGATCACATGCACGGCACAGCGGACACACCAGGAACCGCAGTGTTGGCCGTCGAATGGCACTAGCTGCGCAGCATTTGTGCACCGCCGCCGTCAGTGTCAGCCAGTTTGCCGTGGCATACGGAGCTCCATCACAGTCTTTAACACTGGTAGCATGCCGCGACAGCGTGGATGTGAACTGTATGTGCAGTTGACGGACTGAGCGAGGGCGTATAGTGGGCATGCGGGAGGCCGGGTGGACGTACTGCCGAACCGCAGCGACGCACGGATGCACGCCAAGACTGTAGGATCCTACGCAGTGCCGTAGGGGACCGCACCGCCACTTCCCAGCAAATTAGGGACACTGTTGCTCCTGGGGTATCGGCGAGGACCATTCGCAACCGTCTCCATGAAGCTGGGCTACGGTCCTGCACACCGTTAGGCTGTCTTCCGCTCACGCCCCAACATCGTGCAGCCCGCCTCCAGTGGTGTCGCGACAGGCGTGAATGGAGGGATGAATGGAGACGTGTCGTCTTCAGCGATGAGAGCCGCTTCTGCCTTGGTGCCAATGATGGTCGTATGTGTGTTTGGCGCCGTGCAGGTGAGTGCCACAATCAGGACTGCATATGACCGAGGCACACAGGGCCAACACCCGGCATCATGGTGTGGGGAGCGATCTCCTACACTGGCCGTACACCTCTGGTGATTGTCGAGGGTACACTGAATAGTGCACGGTACATCCAAACTGTCATCGAACCCATCGTTCTACCATTCCTAGACCGGCAAGGGAACGTGCTGTTCCAACAGGACAATGCACGTCCGCATGTATCCCGTGCCACCCAATGTGCTCTAGAAGATGTAAGTCAACTACCCTGGCCAGCAAGATCTCCGGATCTGTCCCCCATTGAGCATGTTTGGGACTGGATGAAGCGTCGTCTCACGCGGTCTGCTCATCCAGCACGAACGCTGGTCCAACAGAGGCGCCAGGTGGAAATGGCATGGCAAGCCGTTCCACAGGACTACATCCAGCATCTCTACGATCGTCTCCATGGGAGAATAGCAGCCTGCATTGCTGTGAAAGTTGGATATACACTGTACTAGTGCTGACATTGTGCATGCTCTGTTGCCTGTGTCTATGTGCCTGTGGTTCTGTCAGTGTGATCATGTGATGTATCTGACCCCAGGAATGTGTCAATAAAGTTTCCCCTTCCTGGGACAATGAATTCATGGTATTCTTATTTCAATTTCCAGGAGTGTATAATTGAGTGAACAGTTTGCAAGGTGAAAGGAATTCATTTGTAAACATTGAACTTTGTTATTGATTAATTGCTGAGGTTACTGGACTTGGAAAGATAATTGTATCTTTCTGAAACATCAGATATTGTGTGAGGCTAGCAGCAACTTGTTCCCCACATTTTTCTTACTCTGAGTGTTAATAATGTATACAAAGTTAACGATTTGATATAATTATATCATTAAAGATTTGGTACCTTCATCAATCCATTGCCTGTTCTTCATAATTAAATGTTGTTTACTATACTGGAAATTGGAAGTTGTGTTGCGAAAATCTGTAAAGTTTTGAAGTTAAGTTAAATATTAATTTGTATCATATCTGTCATTTTAGACAAGTTATGTAATGTGAATTTACTGAAGGTTAAAATAACTTGAGTCAATGAAGCACACCTTGTAGGTGATTTACAGGTTCACAGTTTTTTTTGCAGCATGTGTCTCCATATCTCTTTAAATTTAACAGAAAGACAACCCCTAGGCTGAGACTGACTAATGATTCCTCAATATCATTTCAGTGGAGAAAGCTGTTCCTGGAAGATCTTGGAGAGAGCCTCTGTTATGTTTGTCAGTAGTGGTTTATCTTGTAGTGAAGTTGAAGTAGATACTCCGTGTGAATTGGCATGGGTGGAGGTTTTACTTAACAGCTGAACTAAGTTGATAATTGGCTAATTCTACCGTCCCGCTGAACAGTTCAGAGAAAATTTGAGTGTCCCCCACTCATCCGGTTATAGTTGATGGGGACTTCAACCTTTCCTCGATATTTTGCCAAAAAAACCTGTTCAAAGCCGGTGGTAGGCAGAAAACATCTTTTGAGATTGTTGTAAATGTTTTCTCTGAAAATTATTTTGAGCAGTTGGTCCATGAACCCACGCAAATTGTAAATGGTTGTGAAAACACACTTGACCTCTTAGCCACAAACAATCCAGAGCTAATAGAGAGCATCATGAATGATACATGGGTTAGTGGTCACAAGGTTGTAGCTAGGCTCAATACCATTTCTTCCAAATTCACCACAAACAAATGCAAAATAATTTTATTTAAAAAAGTGGATTAAGTGTCACTAGAAGCCTTCCTAAGAGACAATCTCCATTCCTTCCAAACTGACTATGTAAATGTAGGCGAGATGTGGCTCAAATTCAAAGATATAGGAGCAACAGCAATTGAGAGATTCATACCTGATAAATTGGTAAGAGATGGAACTGATCCCCCATGGTACACAAACCAGGTCCAAACGCTGTTGCAGAGGCAATGAAAAAAGCATGCAAAGTTCAGAAGAATGTGAAATCCCGAAGGTTGGCTAAAATTTACAGATGCGTGAAATTTGGCACAGACTTCAATATGAGATGCCTTTAATAGGTTCCATAATGAAACATTGTCTTGAAATTTTGTAGAAAATCCAAAGAAATTCTGGTCATATGTAAAGTAAAGTAAAGTACACAAGTGGCAAGATGCAGTCAATACCTTCGCTGCGCAGTGCCGATGGTACTGTTACCGATGACTGTGCCGCTAAAGCGGAGTTATTGAATGCAGTTTTCTGAAATTCCTTTACCAGGGAAGACGAATGGAATATTCCAGAATTTGAAACACGAACAGGTGCTAGCATGAGTTTCTTACAAGTAGATACCTTAGGTGTTGTGAAGCAACTCAAATCGCTTGATATGGGCAAGTCTTCAGGTCAAGATTGTATACTGATTAGGTTCCTTTCAGGTTACGCTGATACAATAGCTCCCTACTTAGCAATCATATACAACTGCTCACTCACTGATAGATCTGTACCTACAGATTGGAAAATTGTGCAGGTTGCACTATATCATTGACGTTGGTTTGCAGTATGGTTTTGGAGCATATACTGTATTCAAACATTATGAATCACCTTGAAGGGAACGATCTATTGATACATAATCAGCATGGTTTCTTGTGCAAGGCAGCTAGTTCTTTATTCGCACAAAGTAATGGCCACTATCGACAGGGGATCTCATGTTGATTGTGTATTTCTAGATTTCCGGAAAGCTTTTGACACCATTTCTCACAAGTGACTTCTAATCAAGTTGCGGCCCTATGGGGTATCGTCTCAGTTGTGCAACAGGATTTGTGATTTCCTGTCAGGAAGGTCGCAGTTTGTAGTAATAGGTGGCAAATCATTGAGTAAAACTGAAGTGATATCAGGTGTTCCCCAGGCAAGTGTCCTGGGACCTCTGCTGTTCCTGATCTATATAAATGACCTGGGTGACAATCTGAGCAGTTCTCTTAGGTTGTTTGCAGATGATGCTGTAATTTACCGTCTAGTAAGATCATCCAAAGACCAGTATCAGTTGCAAAGCGAAATAAAAAAAATTGCTGTATGGTGTAGCAGGTGGCAGTTGATGCTAAATAATGAAAAGTGTGAGGTGATCCACATGAGCTCCAAAAGAAATCCATTGGAATTTGATTACTCGATAAATAGTACAATTCTCAAGGCTGTCAATTAAACTAAGTACCTGGGTGTTAAAATTACGAACAACTTGAGTTGGAAAGACCACATAAATAATATTGTGGGGAAGGTGATCCAAAGCTTGTGTTTCATTGGCAGGACACTTAGAAGATTCAAGAAGTCCACTAAAGAGACAGCTTACACTACACTCGTTTGTCCTCTGTTAGAATATTGCTGCACGGTGTGGGATCCTTACCAGGTGGAATTGACGGAGGACATCGAAAGGGTGCAAAAAAGGGCAGCTCGTTTTGTATTATCACGTTATAGGGGAGAGAGTGTGGCAGATATGATACACGAGTTGGGATGGAAGTCATTACAGCATAGACGTTTTTCGTCGCGGCGAGAATTTTTTACGAAATTTCAGTCACCAACTTTCTCTTCGAAATGCGAAAATATTTTGTTGAGCCCAACCTACATAGGTAGGAATGATCATCAAAATAAATAAGAGAAATCAGAGCTTGAACAGAAAGGTTTAGGTGTTTGTTTGTTTGTTTGTTTTTCCTACGTGCTGTTTGGGAGTGGAATGGTGCAGAGAAGAGTATGATTGTGGTTTGATGAACCCTTTGCCAAGCACTTAAATGTGAATTGCAGAGTAATCATGTAGATGTAGATGAAAGGTGAGGAGAGAGGTAATAGATAATGAAAGTTGAAAAAATGGCTCAGTTGTCATGTGAGCTGCTCTAGAGAAGTAGGTGTGACATCTGGGCTCAGATTCAGGCTCAGCCACAAAATGTGTGTTGCACTGCACTATGAAGGATTACTATTTTAGTGGCATATATAAAATATATCACAAATTGTTGTCATTGGTATACTGCTTCCTACGAAGTTATTGTTATGTTTAGAAGTGGGAAAACAGAGGTGTGGGACAAAATAAAAGAATGAAAAATCACCACGTCTCATTATCTTGCAGTTCCTTGGAATACATTTCTAATCAATTTGTTTGTTTTCCTGAGTGTGATCCAAGTGCTACCACCATTCTTCACAGTGCTGCAGTTTGCTTGATTGAGAAGTGGTAACACCTACTGTCATGTCAATATACTGAGATATTGAACAATTAATCAGGGTATTTTAATGCTATTGACTGTTGAGCCAGAATGGAATGTGGTCCCTTTTTCTTGCCTGGATATAAAGCCTTACAAGAATGCTTTCTATGTTCTGTGTTCTTATAGATAGTGCCTGGGGTTCTTGTTACGTATCTGTATGTTGAATAGCCAAGATGGTGACTGTGTAAGGATTCAATTAATGAAACTTGTACTCCTGTGAGAGGAACACTTTTAAAATAAAAATATTTGGTCTCAAACTATAGGCAGCTGATAATTGTGAAAATCTCATGGTCATATGCAAAAATTTTCATAGAAGATTAGGACAGCTACATTCTGATTTGTGATGTGCTGAAGTAACTGCACAGAACTTTGTATTAAGAATAACCTCTGAGAAAAATGAATTGTGACTGGTCATGAAAAATATGTTCAGTCTGGTGTTATAATGCCATTGATGAATAGTTTTAATAGGAGGAGGACGTTTGCATTAGTGTGATAAATGCCAATGTGAGTAGGCAAATGCTGATTTCACAGGAAATTCCATTATATAGTCACTTTTACTGTCTCCAGAGTTTCTATTTCAACATAATTTTATTGTGATCTGAGGCATGTTGGTGGATGTCTTTGTAGCATTTTGTTGTTAGATTAAATGTAGGATGCATAATCCTTGCAGATGTATAATGCAACTAAATATATTATTCATGATGTAAATAAAATAGAAAGAAACTTCCACATGGGAAAAATATATTAAAAACAAAGATTCCAAGACTTACCAAGCGGGAAAGCGCCGGCAGACAGTCACATGAACAAAACACACAAACACACACACAGAATTACGAGCTTTTGCAACTGGCAGTTGCTTCATCAGGAAAGAGGGAAGGAGAGGGAAAAATGAAAGGATGTGGGTTTTAAGGGAGAGGGTAAGGAGTCATTCCAATCCTGGGAGCGGAAAGACTTCCCTTAGGGGGAAAAAAGGACAGGTGCACACACACACACACACACACACACACACACACACACACACACACACACATATATCCATCCGCACATACACAGACACAAGCAGACATATTTAAAGGCAAAGAGTAAGGGCAGAGATGTCAGTTGAGGCGGAAGTACAGAGGCAAAGAAGTTGTTGAAAGACAGGTGAGGTATGAGCGGCGGCAACTTGAAATTAGCGGATGTTGAGGCCTGGCGGATATCGAGAAGAGAGGATATACTGAAGGGCGAGTTCCCATCTCCGGAGTTCGGATAGGTTGGTGTTGGTGGGAAGTATCCAGATAACTCGGACGGTGTAACACTGTGCCAAGATGTGCTGGCCGTGCATCAAGGCATGTTTAGCCATAGGGTGATCCTCATTACCAACAAACACTGTCTGCCTGTGTCTATTCATGCGAATGGACAGTTTGTTGCTGGTCATTCCCACATAGAAAGCGTCACAGTGCAGGCAGGTCAGTTGGTAAATCACGTGGGTGCTTTCACATGTGGCTCTCCCTTTGATCGTGTACACCTTCCGGGTTACAGGACTGGAGTAGGTGGTGGTGGTGGGAGGGTGCATAGGACAGGTTTTACACCGGGGGCGGTTGCAAGGGTAGGAGCCAGAGCGTAGGGAAGGTGGTTTGGGGATTTCATAGGGATGAACCAAGAGGTTACGAAGGTTAGGTGGACGGCGGAAAGACACTCTTGGTGGAGTGGGGAGGATTTCATGAAGGATGGATCTCATTTCGGGGTAGGATTTTAGGAAGTCGTATCCCTGCTGGAGAGCCACATTCAAGGTCTGATCCAGTCCCGGGAAGTATTCTGTCACAAGTGGGGCACTTTTGGGGTTCTTCTGTGAGAGGTTCTGGGTTTGAGGGGATGAGGAAGTGGCTCTGGTGATCTGCTTCTGTACCAGGTTGGGAGGGTAGTTGCGGGATGCGAAAGCTGTTTTCAGGTTGTTGGTGTAATGGTCGAGGGATTCAGGACTGGAGCAGATTTGTTTGCCACGAAGGCCTAGGCTGTAGGGAAGGGACCGTTTGATATGGAATGGGTGGCAGCTGTCATAATGGAGGTACTGTTGCTTGTTGGTGGGTTTGATGTGGACGGATGTGTGCAGCTGGCCATTGGACAGATGGAGGTCAACGTCTAGGAAAGTGGCATGGGATTTGGAGTAGGACCAGGTGAATCTGATGGAAACAAGGGAGTTGAGGTTCAAGAGGAAATTCTGGAGTTCTTCTTCACTGTGAGTCCAGATCATGAAGATGTCATCAATAAATCTGTACCAAACTTTGGGTTGGCAGGCTTGGGTAACCAAGAAGGCTTCCTCTAAGCGACCCATAAATAGGTTGGCATACGAGGGGGCCATCCTCGTATCCATGGCTGTTCCCTTTAATTGTTGGTATGTCTGGCCTTCAAAAGTGAAGAAGTTGTGGGTCAGGATGAAGCTGGCTAAGGTGACGAGGAAAGAGGTTTTAGGTAGGGTGGCAGGTGATCGGCGTGAAAGGAAGTGCTCCATTGCAGCGAGGCCCTGGACGTGCGGGATATTCGTGTATAGGGAAGTGGCATCAATGGTTACAAGGATGGTTTCCGGGGGTAACAGACTGGGTACGGATTCCAGGCGTTCGAGAAAGTGGTTGGTGTCTTTGATGAAGGATGGGAGACTGCATGTAATGGGTTGAAGGTGTTGATCTATGTAGGCAGAGATACGTTCTGTGGGGGCTTGGTAACCAGGTACAATGGGGCGGCCAGGATGTTTGGGTTTGTGAATTTTAGGAAGTAGGTAGAAGGTAGGAGTGTGAGGTGTCGGTGGGGTGAGGAGTTTGATGGAATCAGGTGAAAGGTTTTGTAGGGGGCCTAAGGTTCTGAGGATTCCTTCCGCTGGATTTTGCGTTGAGTGAGAATCCTGTAGTAGGCACACTCTTTGCCTGGCGTTTCGCATGTGCGCACATGTTATTATACTCGGGTCCTGCTTGCAGAACCTTGCCGAGTGGTTCACATCCTGGCACCGCGTGCAAACGACTAAGTCCAGGTAGTCGTCGACCGGCATGGGCTCGAAGCCCATGTACAGTCGCTTCTATCCATATGTTTCATTCGTTTATTTATTAGTGGTCCAACATGTTTACCATGCAATTGGCTTTGTCAAAATACATTTTACATACTCATAAAGGTGTAGTTGTTACTAATTGTTACATTATACACACATGTACATACATCATTTTAGTAGTTAGTAACTTGTACATTTTACACACCTCATCATTATACATATACATAAATACATAAACTTACTTATCAGAAGATTTCAGTAATTATGATTATACAGGTTACATTCAAGAATTAATTATACAGTTTTACACATTTAGTTAATGATATTTACATTATTTCATTGTTTATACAGGGTGTCCTACTCCACTACTCAATGTTTCCTGATTTCAAAGACCTTGGGAAAAAACACAGTAGATATTGAGAATGAAAAATGCACTGCATTGTAGAGCATCTCAAACAATTTATTTATTTATCATCAATATGCCTCTACTTGTGAACCATTTGTAGCATGAAGAATATTGAGTCTTCAACTTTATCAGTATACTGTAATATTGAGTCTATATTAAATGTCTTGTCACGTTCTTTCTAACATTTCCTGTTATTGCTGCAATTGCATTGGTGATATGATGTTACAATGTAGTAATATCATTCACTTTGGTTGCATACATGTGGTCCTTCACGAATCCCTGCATGAAAAATCAAGTGGCTTAATGTCGGGTGAATGTGGTGGCATCCGATCCAAGAATTGGGAAATTTTGTGACCAGGAACTTGTGAACAGCTGTTGACCAATGTGGTGGAGTTCCATCTTGTTGAAAAATGATGTTGGGTTCCAAGTATTGTATTTGAGTGAATACAATCTGCTCCAACATGTCCAGATACACTGACCCATTCACTGTTTGTTCCACACAGAAGAATAGTCCAATAGTCCTGTTGTGCATTAGCCCACACCAGACATTTAGTTTATGGCTATCACAAACAAGTTCAATGTGAATGTGTGGATTTTGTGAACCCAAAATCTCAACTCTGTGCCTATTAACCCTTCCTGATAGATGGAAGGTTGCCTCATCTGCAAATAAACATCTTTCCAGGAAGCTGGCATCCATGCTGATATGTTGCAGCATATCTGCAGCAAATTGTTGTAGGTGTGGTTTGTCATTTGGAGTCAGATGTTGCAGAATTTGCACTTTGTAATCACACATATGAAGATGTTGGTGAACTACACAATGCAATGTTGATCGAGGTACACCAAGTTGCCCATATGCTTGACAAACTGACTTGTGCGGGCTCCTGAGAAACGTCTGATGTCCTCCACTGTGTCTACTGAAACTCTGTAATGTGCACAGTCAGTATGTTTCAGAACACTACCTGTTGCTAGAAACTTCCAATACCATTCCTTAATTGTTTTAACATCAGGTGGTTTGCATTCATAAACATGATGATAATTTCTTTGAACAGTAACTGATGATTTTGTTTCTGCAAATCATGCTACTGCTTCCATGTGTTGTTGTGGATTTGCCATTTTCATTTCATGCAACCATGCTGCACTCTGGTGATGATGCTTGGCACTTCTGATGTGGGAATATAAATTCTTTGAGATGCTCTACAATGTGGTGCATTTTTATTGTTGTATTTACTGTGGTTTTTCTCTCCTGGGTCCTTGAAATCATGGAGGTCTGAGTGGGACACCCTGTATATTCCTTCCAAGTTACTTCCAAGATATTCTTCAACTGACTAGTATGCTTTATTTTTAAATGATGTGTATAATACCTCATTCAATTTAAAGTGGGTGAGGGTTTTGACTGATTGTGGCAGTTTATTATATAGCTTTAGACTTAGGTGTTTGTGACTGTTGTGTGTCAGTGACAGCCTAGAATATGGTGTATCAAGCATGGAGTTGTTTCTAGTGCTGTAAATTCATTCTCTGTGTAAATTGTTGTATATTTTCTTTAACTTATGTTAAGCAGTTATACATACAGACACTTAGAAGGGTCATTATGTTTAATAGGCTGAAGTGCTCATTACAGGTTTCTCTTGTATCCAATCCTTGTATACATCTAATTGGATTTTTTTGGCATTTGAATACATGGTCTGTGCCCGTTGAATTACTGCATAACAGAATCCCATATTGTAGCTGTGACTGAAAGAATGCACAGTAGCAAAGTATCAATAAACTTTTACCGACAGAGTATCTTAGTTTGTACAGCAGAGAGCCTTTGGTCTATTTTTAGTCCCAATAGTTCCACTCTGTGATTCTCTCCTTTCCATATCTTCAGATTATTGATGTTTGCCCTGGAATTTGACCACAGCAAATTAATAAGCATTTTAAAAATATTATGTACATGAAACACTAACATTAGGAATGGTATTGATACGATGACAAACATCAGAGGTTTGATAATCTATGTTGGGATGAATTCTATTTGAAGCAGCAGTGAAGAAGAAATCATAAATGTTATAAGAAATGTAATTCATTTGACGAAAAAATTGTTTACAAGCTCTAGAATCGTAATCAGTGGAATCTTACATAGAAGATTGGTGAGTAGCACTTATATAAATAATATAAACTGTGCCATCAGGGAACAGTGGGACAAACTTGATGTGATTTTCATTGACCCTAACAAATTTCTGAGTGACAAATGTCTGGGTAGGGATGGTTTGCACTTGAACAGACTAGGCACAGTGACCTTTAGTAAAATGCTCATGGACATTTGTGAAATTATCAAAAATAAGGGAAACTGATAAGTTCTGAAAGGGTGTTCCAAATAATGAGGCACTTGTAGTAATTCACAAGGACAAAAAGACAGTGAAAAGTGACAATGCTAAATACAGTAATAATAATTTCACAATCGTTCACCAAAATATCGAAAGGTTACGAAATGAAGTCCAACAGCTAGAAGTCAAGATGGAGACTATAAACAGGTCAGTTGTTTGTATCAGAGCATTGGTGCAATGAAGTGGAAATCAATCAAGTAATCTTAAAATTTTACAATTTAGCATGTTCATACAGTAGAAGTTTTATGGAGTGTTGAGGTTATTGTATTTATGTTAAACAAAATTATCCATATAATGTCATAAGTGATTTATGTGCAATCAGTGAAGACAAATATTTTGAGTTGGCAGCAATAGAATTTAGAGACCAGTACAGATGTAGAAAATTAACTACTTTGTTTTTATACAGATCTCGTAGTGGAGACACAAATAAATTTTTGTCTAAACTGAATGAAGTAGTTGAAATGATATGCACTCCAAAGAGCAACATTCTCAAATGTGGAGACCTAAATATAGACAAACTGAATCCAGATCCTACCTGGGAATCATTAATAAGTGTCACCCAAAGTTTCGATTTAGTGACAAGGGTTAACAGAGCAACAAGAATAACAAACCATTCAAAGATATCTATTGATCAGCTTTTAACAGATGTACATAAAGAAAACTGTAGTGTAGATGTTGTTGAGCTAGGAGTATCTGACCATGCTTGTCAAATAATAAATATAAAAATGACTACAGAAATAACAAACAAAATACAAGTATATAGGTGAAATTTTTCCAAACCAAAAAGGCAGGAATTTGCTAAACAAATAGCAGATGAAACATGGGAAACAGTATACCAGAGGTAGATTCAAATGATAAATTCAAGAATTTCATGATACTATTTAAACTAAAATTTGAAGAGATGTTTCTTAAAGTGTTATGTCCATTCTCAACAGCTGAACAAAACAAATGGGTGACAAAAGGTATCAAAAAAATCATCTCAAACACTGAAGCACCTCATCTCTATCAAACACTGTCAAACAAATTGATCTTTCTCACTCTTTTATAAAAGGTATAGGAAAACACACAGGAAAGTGTTGTGTGCAGCTGAGAGGGCTCACAAAGTGGTGCTGAGTGCTGAAAACAAAAACAAAGCAGTCTGGAAGACTGTAAAATAGGAAACCCGCAACAGAAATATCAATGTGTCAAACATAAAAATAAAAAAGAAGAGATTCTAATAAAATTCAAGCAAGGTTACTTGCCAGAAAATACATAGTATATAAAATGAAATAAATGTATGTACACACACACATACACATATAAGGATGTACAGTATCCTACAAACACAAGGGTGGACAATATCCTACACAGTCTTACACTAAAACTATACACACAACTTTCATTAATTACATAAAAGATAGTTTTCATAGCATACTTAGTTGAGATTTAAATAAAAACACACAATACTTGTAACATTTCTGTTCAATATACTAATGCAATCATAGAAAACATTGGACAGAAAATGCTGTTGACATTAACTGTGGCATAGTACATAAACATAATTATTTGCTCCTAGGTTGCTGAAAGTATTCATTTACATTGTGACAACAGTGGGTCATCAAAAACTTGAATATTGCTTCCTTAAATTTAGAGAATCTTTATCTGCTTTTATATGTGCTGGAAGTTAGTTATACAATTTTCTACCTTGAATGTTTGTTTCTGTGCAGTAGCCTTGTTTACTGCTTAAACCAAAAACCAACCAGAATGGAAGCATACCTTGACAATATAATTAGCAGTGTGTGTAGGAACCAAGTAGAGTGGGACACCATCAAATTAGCAATATCTGAGCATGATGGTATATGGTTCAAAGCTGGAAATCTGACATTTCATGATACCAGGTAGCTAATTCCATGTAGAGATCTCAAGGAAGAAAACACTGAAGTAATGAGAAATGAACTGAGTAGAATAGAATTGGGTTGGAACACCAACCATCAACAGAGATATAAATGGATGCTTTTCTGCATTCATATCAAATATAAAAAATAAATTATACAGTAACTGCCCTCTTATTACTAAGAGATGTAACCCTAGCAATATACATAAAACACAACATACAAAAAAGTGGTGCATCCCACACCTCAATAAAATCAGAATCGTTGTACTCATGGCAAGGGACAAACTTGAAGGCAGACAAGCAAACAGCAACAGAGATATAAACTTACAAAAAACATTCAAATCTGAAATTAAAACAGCGAAAATGAAAACAAAGGAGAAGTATATTTTAAATTCTAAAAAGAAATTTAAAGCTGCATGGAACATAGCTAAAAGTGAGATAAACATGGGAAATGAAGAAATCAGTAACCCAATTAATTGTAACACTCAACAGACACTTCGTAAATTCAGTAAATGCCCATGTACCAAAAAGTGACAACTTAACTGATGCAGAAGCTTCTCTGTTGTAGTCACAGAATAAAACAGATAAAAGATGTAACTGGATTAGAATAACTGCTGCAGATATAAATAACTCTGTAAACAAGCTGAACAGCTCTAGAACAGATGACTACTACAGATTCAGTAGCTGTGTAATAAAGACTATAATTAAGGAAATTAAAACTCATTTACTCTACCCTGCAAATAAAAATCTTGATGATGGTGTTTTCCCTGATTGCCTTAATATTACAGTTAACACTCCCCATACACAAAAAGGATAACAGAGAAATGCCAGATAAGTATAAACCAATATAAATTGTCCCTATACTGCACAAAATCATAGAGCTGCTCACTTACACAGATTTACATGTATTTTGAGAGCAATAAATTACTTAATAATAGCCAGTATGGATCAATCAACCATAAAAGCTATTGAAAGACTGATAACTGAAATCCATGATGCTTTTGAAAGGAAACTGACCAACTGTGCAACACTCATAGACTTAAGCAAAATATTTGATTCAGTATCACATGAGATAATTCTTTCAAGAAATAAGAATGTTATGGTATTGCAGACAAACCACTTAATTTGATTGCCATATTTAAATAACAGGCAACAATTAGTGTTTGTGAACAATGAAAGGTCAGAACTAATGAAAATTAAGAGAAGAATTCCACAACACTCCATTCTTGAACCCTTCCTCTTTATTACCTATGTTAACGACTTCTCAAAATATATAGCCTGCAAAAATGTTTTATATGCTGATGATATGACCATGATCTCCACAGGTGAGAGTATGCAAGATGTGGTAAATAAAAATAATGAACTTTCTGAAAAATGTGGGGTGTGGTGTATTGCTGACCACTTATGTATAAACAACACAAAAATGGAGGAACTGATTTGATTTGATTTCTTTATTAATCTGTGAAACAATCTACATTGTATGGAATTTGTCATTGAATAATAGACAATTTAACAGTTTAAATTTGTTTCTTACACAATAGTTGACAGTGAAATTTTCTTATAATCTAATTTACATTTTACAGTCTTATATAATTATTATTTCCCAAATAGTTTAACACAGAACTTTCAGATTTTAAGTAACCTTTTTTAATTCAAGTACTCTATTACAGTATAGTAATTTTTATTTTGTAAAAAAATTTTTACTTTTTCTTTGAAGGAGGAGATTGTTTCTGTGTCTTTCATGTTTTACAGTAATTTATTATATAATTTGATGGCATTGTACAGTAGACTCTGTTGCGTTTTAACTTTATTTTTTCTATCCAGATGCAAATCATTGCAGTTCCTAGTTTCATAACCATGTACAAAACTATTGTTAACATAGTGTCCAATATTGTTTTTAATGTACATGTTGTTGTTGTTGTCTTCAGTCCTGAGACTGGTTTGATGCAGCTCTCCATGCTATTCTATCCTGTGCAAGCTTCTTCATCTCCCAGTACCTACTGCAACCTACATCCTTCTGAATCTGCTTAGTGTATTCATCCCTTGGTCTCCCTCTACGATTTTTACCCTCCACGCTGCCCTCCAATGCTAAATTTGTGATCCCTTGATGCCTTAGAACATGTCCTACCAATTGATCCCTTCTTCTGGTCAAGTTGTGCCACAAACTTCTCTTCTCCCCAATCCTATTCAGTACCTCCTCATTAGTTACGTGATCTACCCATCTAATCTTCAGCATTCTTCTGTAGCACCACATTTCGAAAGCTTCTATTCTCTTCTTGTCCAAACTAGTTATCGTCCATGTTTCACTTCCATACATGGGTACACTCCAAACAAATAATTTCAGAAATGACTTCCTGACACTTAAATCTATACTGGATGCTAACAAATTTCTCTTCTTCAGGAACGCTTTTCTTGCCATTGCCATTCTACATTTTATATCCTCTCTACTTCGACCATCATCAGTTATTTTACTTCCTAAATAGCAAAACTCCTTTACTACTTTAAGTGTCTCATTTCCTAATCTAATTCCCTCAGCATCACCCGATTTAATTTGACTACATTCCATTATCCTCGTTTTGCTTTTGTTGATGTTCATCTTATATCCTCTTTTCAAGACACTTTCCATTCCGTTCAACTGCTCTTCCAACTCCTTTGCTGTCTCTGACAGAATTACAATGTCATCAGCAAACCTCAAAGTTTTTACTTCTTCTCCATGAATTTTAATACCTACTCCAAATTTTTCTTGTTTCCTTTACTGCTTGCTCAATATACAGATTGAATAACATCGGGGAGAGGCTACAACCCTGTCTCACTCCTTTCCCAACCACTGCTTCCCTTTCATGCCCCTCGACTCTAATAACTGCCATCTGGTTTCTGTACAAGTTGTAAATAGCCTTTCGCTCCCTGTATTTTACCCCCGCCAACTTTAGAATTGGAAAGAGAGTATTCCAGTCAACATTGTCAAAAGCTTTCTCTAAGTCTACAAATGCTAGAAATGTAGGTTTGCCTTTTCTTAATCTTTCTTCTAAGATAAGTCGTGAGGTCAGTATTGCCTTACGTGTTCCAACATTTCTACGGAATCCAAACTGATCCTCTCCGAGGTCCGCATCTACAAGTTATTCCATTTGTCAGTAAAGAATTTGCGTTAGTATTTTGCAGCTGTGACTTATTAAACTGATAGTTCGGTAATTTTCACATCTGTCAGCGCCTGCTTTCTTTGGGGTTGGAATTATTATATTCCTCTTGAAGTCTGAGGGTGTTTCACCTGTCTCATTCATCTTGCTCACCAGCTGGTAGAGTTTTGTCATGACTGGCTCTCCCAAGGCCGTCAGTAGTTCTAATGGAATGTTGTCTACTCCGGGGGCCTTGTTTCGACTCAGGTCTTTCAGTGCTCTGTCTAACTCTTCACGCAGTATCGTATCTCCCATTTCGTCTTCATCTACATCCTCTTCCATTTCCATAATATTGTCCTCAAGTACATTGCCCTTGTATAAACCTTCTATATACTCCTTACACCTTTTTGCCTTCCCTTCTTTGCTTAGAACTGGGTTGCCATCTGAGCTCTTGATATTGATACACGTGGTTCTCTTCTCTCCAAAGGTCTCTTTAATTTTCCTGTAGGCAGTATCTATCTTACCCCTAGTGAGATAAGCTTCTACATCCTTACATTTGTCCTCTAGCCATCCCTGCTTAGCCATTTTGCACTTCCTGTCGATCTCATTTTTGAGACGTTTGTATTCCTTTTTGCCTGCTTCATTTACTGCATTTTTATATTTTCTCCTTTCATCAATTAAATTCAATATTTCTTTTGTTACCCAAGGATTTCTAGCAGCCCTCGTCTTTTTACCTACTTTATCCTCTGCTGCCTTCACTACTTCATCCCTCAGAGCTGCCCATTCTTCTTCTACTGTATTTCTTTCCCCCATTCCTGTCAATTGTTCCCTTATGCTCTCCTTGAAACTCTGTACAACCTCTGGTTCTTTCAGCTTATCCAGATCCCATGTCCTTAAATTCCCACCTTTTTGCAGTTTCTTCGGTTTTAACCTACAGGTCATAACCAATAGATTGTGGTCAGAGTCCACATCTGCCCCTGGAAATGTCCTACAATTTAAAACCTGATTCCTAAATCTCTGTCTTACCATTATATAATCTATCTGATACCTTTTAGTATCTCCAGGATTCTTCCATGTGTACAACCTTCTTTTATGATTCTTGAACCAAGTGTTAGCTATGATTAAGTTATGCTCTGTGCAAAATTCTACCAGATGGCTTCCTCTTTCATTTATTAGCCCCAATCCATAATCACCTACTATGTTTCCTTCTCTCCCTTTTCCTACTGAAGAATTCCAGTCACCCATGACTATTAAATTTTCGTCTCCCTTCACTGCCTGAATAATTTCATCAATTTCTTCATCATCTGCAGAGCTAGTTGGCATATAAACTTGTACTACTGTAGTAGGCACTGGCTTTGTGTCTATCTTGGCCACAATAATGCGTTCACTATGCTGTTTGTAGTAGCTTACCCGCACTCCTATTTTTTTTATTCATTATTAAACCTACTCCTGCATTACCCCTATTTGATTTTGTATTTATAACCCTGTAGTCACCTGACCAAAAGTCTTGTTCCTCCTGCCACCGAACTTCACTAATTCCCACTATATCCAACTTTAACCTATCCATTTCCCTTTTTAAATTTTCTAATCTACCTGCCCGATTAAGGGATCTGACATTCCATGCTCCGAACCGTAGAACGCCAGTTTTCTTTCTCCTGATAACGATGTCCTCCTGAGTAGTCCCCGCCCGGAGATCCGAATGGGGGACTATTTTACCTCCGGAATATTTTACCCACGAGGATGTCATCATCATTTAATCATACAGTAAAGCTGCATGTCCTCGGGAAAAATTACGGCTGTAGTTTCCCCTTGCTTTCAGCCGTTAGCAGTACCAGCACAGCAAGGCCGTTTTGGTTAATGTTGCAAGGCCAGATCAGTCAATCATCCAGATTGTGGCCCCTGCAACTACTGAAAAGGCTGCTGCCCCTCTTCAGGAACCACACGTTTGTCTGGCCTCTCAACACATACCCCTCCATTGTGGTTGCACCTACGGTATGGCCATCTGTATCGCTGAGGCACGCAAGCCTCCCCACCAATGGCAAGGTCCATGGTTCCTGGGGGGTTTTTAATGTACATAACATTCTGAAAAATATATTGACATGGGACAGTTAAGATTTCCAGCATTTTAAAAAGTTGAAGACAGTGAGCCATGGTGCCACTCTTGGTCATTATACATATTGCTCTTTTCTGAAATTTGAATATAGCTTCAATATTTTTCCTGTTCACTCCCCAGAATATTATCCCATAACTAATAACAGAATGGATAAACGGAAAGTATACTGATGTAATACATGAAATATTGCATGCTGAAGTAAGAACTCTGATGGCATAGCATGCTGTAGAGATTACTAAGTATTTTTACATGGGCTTCCCACTTGAAACGACTATCAACTGCATGCCAAGAAATTTTGTGCTTTCCATCCATCATATGGTATCATTACCTAGGTTCAGGTTATTATAATATGGTTTTTTGTTTATGTAAATGTTCATAGCACTCGCTTTCTTAATATTAACCATGACGTTGTTGTTAGCTGCCCACTCATATACACTTTTTAGTGTTTCTTCAACCTTCTCTCTTAGATCTACATGTGATGTGTCACTGATTAGCACATTAGAGTCATTTGCAAACAATATTGTATGCCCATGCTTTATACTTTGTGGGAAATCATTAATATAAATTAGAAATAGTACTGGATCTAGGACACTACCCTGTGGTACACCTATATTTATATGTTTGGAGTCAGAAATATGTTTTTCAATACAGTTAGAGCTATGTGATAAATGTGTTATTTCAGTCATCTGTATTGTGTTTTCTAGATATGACTGGAACCATTTTTTTTATAATCCCCCTTATTCCCAGTACATCTAGTTTAACCAACAGTGTTTTGTGATCCACCATATATTTCAAAAGCTTTGGTTAGATTGAGAAATATACCTGTTGTATAGTTTCCTATATCGAGTACTTCTAGGATACATTTAGTGAGATATGCTGTTGCTGCTTCGGTCCCTTTCCCTGTTCAGAATCCAAACTGGTCCTTTGCTAGGATGTTGTGCTTATTTAAGTAGCTCATAAGTCTATCTTTCACAATAGTTTCTATTATTTTTGCAAAGCACAAGAGCAGTGAGAGTGACCTATAATTTTCTATATTTCCTGTGTCTCCTTTTTTGAAGAGAGTAACAAAGTATAAGCATGGGCATACAATATTGTTTGCAAATGACTGTAAAGTGCTAGTCAGTGACACATCACATCTAGTAAGAAAGGTTACTGGATGAATAAACTACTGCTACTGCTACTGCTGCTGCTGCTACTACTACTGTATGTGATGGTTGGGTTCAGATGGGGAAGAAATAACTTCTGCAAAGGTTGTCAGTGACTTCTCTGTATGCAATGTCTGTCATGATAAGCAAGCACAGTGAGAATAGTTCTATGTCAGAGGGTACCCTGTGGCAGTGCTGAAGTGGGCATCATGCATTGTGTATACTAGAATGATATTTTCAGTTTGTGTGAAACCTGCAATTTCTCAAACCATTTGTCAGATGGCCACAGCCTCATGATGCATTAAATGCAAAGAAATCATGTAATAGGAGAAATATCTGGTAGAATTGTGCAACAACCTCTTAGAGGGTCTCACCATTAGGGATTGCCTGATGTAAGACATTGTGATGTTACATGGGCATGTGCTGCCTGAAATGAGGTGATCATGGGCACACTGTAGGCTGATCTGTGTTGTTGACAAAGATAGCCACTGCACTTTTTGCTCTGTTGTTGGTAATGTCTTCTCTTCAGAGGAGGTGATAGCCTCCCATCATGGAAGTGTCCATAGGTTTAAAGGTGTTCCTTGAAAACCTATTCCACTGGTCTTTCCTATACTAGGAGTTTCAGTTCCTCTGGGTGAATTCCGTAACCTATTCTGGTTCCAATTAAATATTGAAATGGGAAATGATGATTGGGACTTACAGATGGGGCTGTTTAAGCATTGGCTTTTGTCTGTCACCCTGTCACTAAATTTTGACATTAAAGCATTTCCCTCCACAGTCTTTGGGCTACCATGGCAACTACTCTTGTCTCCTTATGACAGGATCACTTGCAAGTACTGGATTTAGATCCAGCCTTTGGAGAGTTGGCTGATGTATATATTTCCTTTGGTGTCTTCACCACTGTAGTAGAACAGGCCATAAACACTGTGGTTTGGTGGCTGGAAATTACTTTTGAATGGGTTTGTTTTCAGTGTTATTAACTATTCTATTATATTTTGTACTTGGAAAAGAGGAGTGTCATTTGTCTAATCTGAGAGGTATCTGAAGCACTTAATAATGCACACAAATTGGGTAGCTGTTGCCTGTTCCATGTTTGCCTTAACACGTTTGCTGAAAGATGAGTAAGCCTTGCAGGTCATTGTCTTGTAGGCAAACTAGTGATATTTAGAGCATCACAAGGTGTTGGTGATGAATTCTGAAACCACTGGACATACAAAAATCTGTGTTTATATACAGTTGTAAGTGGGAGTGTTTAGTTGTAATAAATGTACCACTTTTTTCCATGTCTTTATTGTTCCTACTGCTGACTTGTGTTGTATGCATGATCCACTGATGACGAGCTACTTTATATTTTAAATCCACTTCTATGATATCTCTATGTTATGATTCCTCCACTAACTCAACCCAAAATTGTCCTAATGTTTCTAATGTTTGCATCATACAAGCCAGCTAAATGTTGCCTTTTCTACAAGTAGCGTGCTGTTAAATGGGGCATTATTGAAATATATCGGTTAAACCTTCTGAAAAAGATACGTTGCCTCTCTTAATCATAAAATTCCTCTCCTGTGTCAATCTTGAAAGCATGTCATTGGATATGTGGCCCATGTTACTTTTAGCTTAATTTTCAGGGTAGCTAATTAAGAATTCTGGGTGGTTATGATTCTTTTTTGTGGTACTGAAGTACCTAAGATTTTGAGAGGACTTATTAATACCTGATATTATCCATTTGTTTTTGTTTTGACATAGCTACTTATGTGGGAACTTTTGGAAATGTTTTTTCAAAATACAATTTAAGTAATGATGAGAATATAGACAGTTTGACATTTTCATTAGTTTCTCTGTGCAATTCATCACAGCTTTGGTTTGCTAGTCATTTTGTAATTTTTTTAATGTCTGATGAATGTCTTTTGCATGTGTGCTGTTTAGGGAATTTTTGCATACCAGATTTTATTGTTATAATTTGCCATTTGATGTGCAAGATGTTTTACAGTTACATCACAGCTTTCCCTGTCCATATTTATGGCCACATGGTTAATTATTGATGGAATTATTGTATTAACACTTGTTGCACTATTGACCAATTGGGACATACGAAAACTCTGAGGGATATTTAAGAGTGAGCTACTGGTCTTGGTTTGATATTTGTGTTTATGTCTCCAGAAAGAGGTTTGTTTGCTGTTGTATTTTATTTGTTTATTTATTTATTTACGTCCTGAATCTTTGTGGTACGTATACCATACCTTAGATGTTGGACAAAATGACATTACATTAATATACTGTTACATTGATTGTGTTCATTACATTTATAAATTGTTACATTTTTATATTTCTATATTGTTACATTACATTTTTATATTTTTTCAATCAAAATTTACTTATTTTTCAAGGTACTGTGTTACTGAGTAAAAACAGTTTTCCAAGACATATGATGTGACAAATTTTTTAAAGCTATGGATTTTGTTTATGGCCTTCACGTTACTTGGCAGCTAACTAAAAAAAGGTGAACCTGAGTGATATACACCTTTCTTGCACAGTGTGGTATAACAATGATGTCTGTGTATGTCACTATTTGCCCTTGTATGGTGTTCATGTACAGAGTTATTTTGAATAAATACATTTCCATTTTTTAGCACTTTTTTTTTAAGGAACATCACAACTTCTAGTATATAGATACATGGTAGGGGTAGAATCCCCAGTTCTTTAAAGAATGGTTCGCATGATTTTTGGCTGTTAGCATTTTTCATTATCCTCAGAACCTTTTTTTGTTTCGAAAATGTGGTTATGCTATGAGGAGAATTTCCCCAGAATATGATGCCATATCTCAATAGGGGGTGTATGCAAGTGTAATACACCATTCTAATTGTTTCAGGACTTGTATGTTCCATGTAATCCTCATTGCATAAGTCATTTTGGATAGTTTAGAATTTAATGAAGTGATGTGGGAATTCCATTTAAGATTGTCTTGTAAGTAGATGCCAAGAAATTTTGTTTCAGTGACACTGGTAATTCTTTGTTTTTCTATGGACATGTTTGATTTTAATGGGTTTTTATTTTGTTGTGTATGGAAGTGTAAGACGACTGTTTTTTGAGGGTTTATCAGTAATTTATTCCTCATAATTCACTCTGTGACAATTTTATTTGTGACTTTAGCATTTAAACTTAGAGCCATTTCATTTTCACCTTCAATTAATATGCTTGTGTCATCTGCAAACAGCACTGGTTTGGAGTGTTGAATGTGTAGGGGGAAGTCATTTATGAAAATTAGAAAGCGAAAGGGACCTAAAATTGAGCCTTGTGGTACACTGTGGGTTAATGTGGAAGGTTTTGATTGATAAGCTTGGAGTTTGTTATTTCCCATGTGTTTTACCTCTGTTATCTGAGATTGATTTTCTAGGTAGGATTTCAACCACTTGTGTGGCAGGCCTCTTACACCATACCACTCTAACTTTGTTAGGAGAATTTCATGGTCTACTAGATCAAATGCTTTTGTTAAATCCAGGAAAACGCCCGAAACATTTTTGTGATTATCCACTGAATTTAAAATATGATTTATGAGGCTAAAAGTGGCTGTTTCAGTACTGCACTAAGGCCTGAAGCCATGCTGACATCCAGAAATCATATTTTCTTTTGTCAAAGAAATCAGTTAGTTGTAGCAGAACTAGTTTGTCAATGTCTTTTGAAAAACATGATAGGAGTGACACAGGCCTATAGTTGACCATCTGCTGCCGATCGCCCTTTTTGTAAAGGGGTACAACTTTTGCAGTTTTTAACTGTTTTGGGAAAATACCACTTGATAGTGAAGAATTGCATATATCTAGCAGTGGTGTGAGTATCTGTTCAGCTGATATTTTTATAATATAGTCTGGCACATTGTCGACTCTGGCTGAATATTTACTTTTTAATGACTTTATGCTGTTTAACAGTTCTTCCCTACTTATTGGTCGGAGGTACATGGATGTATTTGTTACACTATTTTCCTGTAATATTTTGTTTGATGTTTTTCCCATTTGATCCTTTGCTAACTCACGAGCAAAATTAGTGTAGTAAGAATTGAAGTGGTTAGTGATTAATTTTGGATCAGTGATCTTTCTGTCTGTCTGTGACAATACAATGTTTTTGTGTGTTTCCACCTTTCCAGTAATTGTATGTACCACATTCCACATTGTCTTAGCTTTGTTTGATGAGTCCATAATAAGTTTGTCATTTTCCCTTAATTTTGCTTCCCTCATTACATGACTCAGAGTTTACTTATATTTTTGAAGTAGTGAACAAATTTAGGGCTGCTATCTGTTTTTGATAGCGCAAAAAGTTCTCTTTTTCTTCTACATGATACTTTGATCCCTGATGTAATCCAAGTTTTGGGTTTGCTGGCGGCTTCACAATTTTTTTTTCTTTTTTGGAAATGCAATTTCAAAACAAAGTCTGTAAATGTCCATGAAATTATTGAGCTTTTCATCTGTGCTGTAACTGTTGTAGATTTTATTCCATGAGTGGGTACTTAGGATATGTTTCAAGTGCTCAATATTTTGCATGCTGAATTTTCTCTTGTAGATAACACTTCCATTCCTAGACAAATCAACACTTCTGCATACGGCAAGTAGCTGTGCATTGTGGTCACTGTAGCCGGTATTAAAGTTTTCTGAGGTGTGCATGTCAGTGTTTACAAAGATCTGATCAATAAGTGTAGCACTAGTTTTTGTTACGTGTGTTTACGGGAGTTTATTTTAGTGCAAAGGTTATATTCTTGAATAATATTAAGGAATTTTTCTCTTTCACTCACTCACTCACTCTCTTGAATCTCTCTTATCAAGCCCTGTTAATGCAATAGCTGATGTTTCGAAGTGGTTGCCTTCACTTATTGTACTAAGGTCATGTCTTGATTTGAGCTATGTTCCTTTTCTTATATAAAAAGGGCTTCCTTTATTACAGAAATAATATTAAATGTTAGGTTTCTGTGTTTCTACACCAGTGCTCAATGACAGAAACCTCTGAGTAGTCAAAAACTGGATGAAACCTTCAAACTGTTGTATTTTGGTTTATTGAGTGTATGTCCTGATGTCTCTGGAATATAGTCTTTTTGTAAGGGAATCTGTTGTGTGCATTTATCCAAATAAGATCTACTTCTCCTACATGTGACAGCAGGTCTCTGACTATGTGTAGCCCGATATCCACTCCTTAAAAGTTTCATGAATAAGTTGTATGAATCCTCTCCACTCAGTCCTGTTTAAGTGTTGGCCAGGTCTAGTGATACCCCGCCAAATGATAGTACCAACTGGAACCATAGCAAAATGTGTGAAGTTGGGTGCAACCAGAGCTATTTGTAACCCAACATTAATCTGCCCGAAAACTCCATAAAGTTGTGGCTGATGCTCGAACAGCTCAACAGAATGTATGCTGGTGCAATGAGTCAGGGAACCTATCTTGTCCAAGTTACCACCTCTGTCTTATGCCCTATCCTTGTACATTTGTGCTCCACTGCATAGTCCTCTTATGATAAGTCCTTAAATAAAGACCCAAATTTCTCCATAACTTGACTTAGCCCTATGTTTAATTTCAAAATGTTTGTGGCATGGTATGCTGCCCCTAAGTTTTCCTACAAATAGTCCATGACTAGTACGTAGAGTTTGCATAGTCTTTGGCTTCCTGTCCTCTGTTGAAGTCTACTCAAAATTCCTTGCTCCTGGTCCTACCAGAGGCTGTTCTTCACCTAACTCCAATGCTGTCGATACCTAATTTTGTTTGTGATAGTGAAACTATCAGATCACACCCTCTTTCTCCCTATGCCCCTATCAGCAGCCAGTTCCCAACTGCCTTCCCCTCTATTGCCCTTGATCCTGGCCAATTCTTCCTTATTTCCTCAGCTCCACCTGAAAGGGTATAGATTTTCCTTTTATGTTCATTACGAAAATGTTCCTGGTGCATACTCTGCAGTACCAGAATGAGTCTCTTGTTTTGTTATTGTCTCTGCACTGCATTCCTCCTCCTCCTCCTTCCTCCTTCCCCCCCCCCCCCCCCACTGAAAATATTTTCTACAAGATTGGCAACAAATCACCCTAATCATTATCCTATAACAGCTCCTATATTTATAACTCATGGTTGCATTAGAAAGAAGGGATAGGTTTAATTGGATAGAATGCATCAAATTTATGAAGGAAATGGCTGTGTGTAAACAAAAAATACACTAAATTGCGTTTTGCGATGTTGGCGCTGTTCTTGTACTGACTTATTGATGTATTAGCTGACGAGTAAGTAATTAGTTACGTTTTGGTGAAATTGCGTTATCAAGATTGTTTGGAAATGTTTACAACTCAGAAAATTCATGCCCACTCTGCGCGTATGAAGTAAATAATATGAAATGTGGTGACACATATGATTTACAAACGTTTAATTGCACTTCTATGGTAAGATCAGACACTTATGAAACTCATAATTGCTTGATTGTTGATGAAATTTATACTACTACGAACACTTAAACATATATTTTAATGATTATATAACGCAAAATTTCGGCCTACACTGCGAGTATGGGTTTTTTGAATAAACGAGTTGCTTTAAAGAGAGCAGGACTACAGGAAATCGCAACTAATCATTTGTGCAACAAGAACGACCATTCCAAGTAAACGAAACATGAACTGCAACTAATTTAAGGCACAACTGCAACCGTAATCCATTGAAATTACTGTGTGTAAACCTGAAAATAAGTAACTCTCGTGTGATTTCTAGGAGAATTACTCACTTCCTTACAGGATGCAGTTGCAATACGCTTTCTCCTGACTTCACATCGAGCCGCAAATACTAGAATAACCATATACATGTGCCACGTATGAAAATAGATGACTGATTTCATAATGCATTTTTTTATTTCCTTCGTTTATTTTGGTTTAATGATTGATGCAACATCTTACAACTACAAACACCTAAAACAAGCAAAGTTCTAGCGGGCCTTTCTATCATGTTGCCAACTGCTGCAACTTACGTTTTCATTAGCATCATAACAATTAAAACAGCAGTATTTGCCAAGTGTAATGTAGGTTCTAGGTAGTTACTTGGAGAGCATTATTTGGCAAGTGTAATGTAGGTACTAGGTAGTTACTTGGAGATGAAGCTTGCACAGGATACAGTAGCAGTGAGAGCTGCATCAAACCAGTCTCTGGACTGAAGACAGCAACAACGTTTCTCTCAAATATCGGATTATATTAAGCGATTAAATTGATTATTGGCCCAAATTATAATTGACAAACATCGCCTTTGTATTTTACTGTCATGTATTATTTTGAATTCTTTGATATATTTTTTCTTCCGCTCGCATTTTGGCTAGGTGCATACATATTATCCCTGTAGTTAATTTATTAGATAACAAATTAGAGGCTACTGGCATTTACTGCGCCCTGTTAAAAGCCTTTGACTGCGTGAATCACAGCATTATCTCAACTAAACTAGAATGTTATGGTGTTACCGGCAGTGCTGCGAAATAGTTCGCGTATTCCGTGCGCTTATTTACCTTGCATTCCAAAGTAAATTCTTCAACAGTGCAGTCAACCAATGAGAACAGCTTTACCATCGTCCAATGAAAATATCTGGCGCGAACGTACTGGATATTAAGTTTTGACGTTTACAGGACATTTGTGTGCCTGTATGATCGGGGGTGGGAAAGAGAGATTCGTTACGAAACGGTTGGCAGTTTCAAAAAACAGAATTCGTGCCAGTTCGGCAAACCGTGGAACTTTGTGTGTTGCCTCCTTTTATGCCCTCAAAGATATGATGTTGGAAGACATGTAATGTTTCGCGTTTGGCTCATGTTATGTGTAATTCATTAAATACCTGAACATGAAGCAGAGACTCGGTGAAAATTAACGACTGCTGAGTTGTAAATATCTTGCATCGATGAAAAACGATTTCAGAAAGAGTACCCTTACAAACGAAGATTCTCTATCAAATGTAATATTTTTCACAAATAACCGGAATTTGATTTTTGTGGACTTTGTTAAAACCGAGGATATATATTGTTTTTTTTTTTAATACCTGATACAGAAACTTTTGAATTTGTGTCCTCTGTGTGGGTTTGTTGAAAATTCTAAAGAAGCTGACAATAGTTATTTATTGCAATTACAGTCACGAAGGGTAAAAAGAGATAAACAGATAAAAAGTGCAAAGAGTACAAAAGCAAATTAAGTGGTCATTACATTAACCCACCCAGTCGCGCCAAATTAAATTATTTCATTAAGTATCTGCAAATTTCATCAGTCCAATCTTTGTACACAGTCTGCTGAAGTGCAATTTGTTGAGGGTCGAGAATAGGGCCAGTATTGTACAGTATGCTTTTAGTTGCTTTTGTTATATCTGCCACTTGGTTCTTGGATGTAATGTAATGAGCATTCAGATGTAGTCTGTTATACAACTGATGTATGATGTATTTAATATACACATGCCTCAGTTGGCTATGCATAATAGACATATGTGAGAGATTATCTACGAAAACTGTAGTAATTTTTCACAAATACGTTGAGTTCTTCAACAAGATTCCTCAATCACATGATGTTTCTTGTAGCTGTTGCTGAACCAATATGTTTTGCTTCTGTTGAAGATGGTGAAACAGATGTCTGCCTCCTCTGAGTCCAAGAAACAGTATTTTCTAAATCTGGAGTATGTGTTCTGTTTTAGACACTATCTTCCTGAGTTGGAATCAACAGAGTTGAGCATTTGAGTTTTTCTTTTTGTAACAGAGTAATATGTTTGTTTAAAATACTGAAAAAAAAATGTTTCAAACCTTTATAGTAGAACCCTGTTGATTTATTGTCATGTGTACTACATCAGTCAACTGATGTACTTATGTATGATGACGTAGATGTCATTAAATACGCCAAACAACCTATAATTGTCTGCACAGTTTATTTCCAATCATGCCAACACAAGCATCTACAATGGGTTGTAATTACATTGATATTGTGCAGCATTTAAAGTCTTCCATATTCAATTTGTTCACTAATTTGTCACAATGAATGTCTTGACTAAGAAACATTTGGCTATTGGCATTCTCCACATTTATTCCAGGGGATGATTTTGGTTCTCCATGTCTTGGCATTTGAAATTTTGGTTTTAACCTCTTTTTAATGTTTGTCAGTTTTCTTTGAGAATTATAATCATCAGTGTTTTTAATAGAGATATCTATCAACTATGGATTGTTTAAACCTGATTTTTTTTATAAAATTGTCAAATTTAGAGTTCCAAGTTCTTGGTGCCTGCCCCAGTCCTTGATTGGGTCCATACAAGTTCTTTTATCTTAACCCAATGAGGAACTGTCATATAAATTTTTTCAGTAAGTTTTCTGTGTATGAATTATTTTGTACATCATTTTCATTAATAACCTTTTATGTGAGCACAATAGTTGAAAACTAAATGTGGCTGATATCTTTCAGTATTTCTGGGTACATTTTATTGGTTTTCTGCAGATATATTGCTTCTGCTGAAGTCCTGGGCTGTGAGTGAGTGAGTTATCTTCAACAGTTTCAGTTCTGCATAAGTTAGTATCATTATGATACCCTTATCTTCTCCTGTTTTATGTTATCCATCTGAACAGTGTCCTTCAACATACAGTTAGACCAACTTTCAACTTCAAAAATAAATGTAAATATATATTGCTTTCTGTCAAAAGAAACAGGTGTTATAGGACCAAACACATTACTATGTATTAGCTTAGGTGGTTGTTTGGCTTGAACATGACACTGAATATTTGGTAACTCTGTTTGCTCTTTATGAAAGTCAAAAATTAATTTATGTATTTATAATATTTGCCTTGTCAGATCACTCTTGTAGAAAATAAAGCTTATTGCTATTTTTGAGGTTCAAATGTTGTAGTTCATGCCACAAGTCTACACCACTGTCTGAAATGTGAGCACTCCACCTAGAATTGTTAGTATTTTTGAATGAAATGATGTATATGCCTGAATCTTTTCTGTGAACTATAGCTGTAACTTATTGCTGCCCTTTCCAATTGAACCCACAGACTTTTCAAAAACATATCCAGTGATTTGTAGTTCACACACTAACAATAATTCATGTATTAAATGTGGCACTAGAAGAACATCTTTTATTTTTGCTTTAAATTTTCATTCAGAAACAATGGTTTCAACATCAACTTCTCCAAGCTTTCAGGCGAACAAAAATGTATCTGTTTGATTGCAACTTGATATATCCTTTGATGTCACTGTGAGACAATTGCTGTTGAGAATTACAGTTCACTTAGTGACTTTTTGTGATCTTCAGAATTATTACATTGTGCCTCTTTGTGTAATTGTCTATCTTTTATACAACTCAGTTTCAGTTGCTCACTTGAGTAGAACACAGAACAGCAACTAGAAGCTTTCATTGTGGATGCATTGTTAGATAAGTTACTGTGCTTTGAAAAATTCTGGGGATAATATTGAAGAAAGTTAGTGTGCAAGTTGTTAGTTAAAGAAATATTTTCAATGTATTGTAATGTGTGTTACACTTCTGGTCAATAGAGCCCCTCTGATTGTAAGTTGATTAGCCCTACTTTTCTATTCAAAACTTATGCATTAGTGGATTCTGCAATTTGTAGAGTTTTCATGTTTTTGCCATAATTGAAGTAACTGTCTAAAATTTTTGTATTATTTGTGACTTACACCTCTTATTTTTACTAAGTTCTCCCAGAAGAACATTCTGTTGTGGATGTTGTTCAGCTGTGTCATCCTGTACACATTTATGTGTAGTACTTTTCCATAAAACTGAATATTTCGAAATTTCCAGTTGGTAAAGTTTGTCATCAAACAACATTAGCCTGTACCTCTCCATCTCCAGGGGCATGACTGAATTATGTATGAATTCATTGATTAGGTTTTCCACCTTTATTTGTTGTACTGTAAAACCTGCACCCGGGCTCATAAACTGTTGTTAATGTTAAAAATTGCTAGGTATCTAGATTAGTATGTATATCAATTTATTACTTATCACAATTACAACCGCAGTAGACCCATGAAGACAATATACCGAAAGAAAGGGGGGGGGGGGGGGGGGGGGAAGCATCCGATTCCGCCCATCTGCTTTGACCTGTGACGTAACGGTGGTGAGGTGTGTGACGTCAATGAGACGCGGTGTTTTTGAGTTGGTTGTGTTTGTAGATGTCGTGTTGTATTTGATGGTGCCCTCTGGTGGTGTACGTGGGCGTGCTCAATTATTCTGTAGTATTGCGACCATTAGCGTTTTGGTTGTCATTGTGCTAACGTTTTGAGTTTTGGTAATTAGTACAGTAACGTGTGAGCGCGTGCGCGTGGTGGCATCGTCGGAGGCTTTTTTGGTAAGTAATTTTTGTTTCGGTTGTTTTCTATAGAAGGTCGGTTGTATTGTAATTTATGTCGTTAATTAGAGGTATTTGGGGTTTTCGTTCCGCTTTACTGCGCTATAGGTGGTGGTGTTTTAGTACCAATAGTCGCGATTGAGCCATCTAAGTCAAGTAAAATGCCACTTTCCTGTGGTTTTTTGGTGTGGCAGAATGTTGTAATTTATTTTTATTATGTTTTAGGATTATGCGGCGTTTCTTTACTGTTGTATATTTCGCTTGTCCCCGACCTAAGGCCCCAATTTTCCGCGGCTGTCCCATTTGTTTCATTTCATTTTTGGATTGAGAAGGTAGTGGGTTATTTCTAGTTTTGTGCGCTTGTGTATGTAGTGACGCCATTGTCACCATATTGATGCGCTGGAACTACCCGTTTCCACCTTATTGATAGTAATGGGTGCAAGCAGACAATTGGAATCGGACGATTATGTAATGTCGAGACATGCTATATGCTAAGTTGAACATGGTAATGTACTTCCGATGCAGAAATATGTTTATAAATATTTTGCGTAGCAATTTGGACAACAGTGGATTTACTCATGTAGTTTTGTGCTTCCTTTCAAAAGCTGTGGGATTTCAGCGTCTGTATTACTCTTGCAGTTTTACTACTCTGTTCAGTAATAATCTCTACCATTGGCTACAGAGTGGAAACCAGAAGTGTCAGAGATAACAGATGAGGAATGTAACAGTTTAGATTAGTATGTTTCTCCAGTTTATATGCATTTCCTGTTTTTGGTAGTGCAGTTGTGAATAAGTGAAAGCAACAGTCACTAAGCAAGCTACCGTATTAATTCTATGTGCAAATCTGTGACGAGTAGGCCTATCATGACTGTTCCACAGTCAATGGCCTGTGATTCAGATAAACTATATTTTCTGTGTTGTAATATTCTTCCGAACAGCCTGAATCTTGTGAAGTTAGTGGATTGCTAGTTTTTATGGATTAAACAATACTGTAGTGCTTAATGTAAGTGAAGAAACAAATAATTATACTGTTCTTGGGATACAGGCAAGTATGGTTAATGTCAGTAGTCGGTTTCACAGCATCAGATCTTGTTCCTGCTTGTGGCACAAGGAGATAATTTCATGTGTCTGTTTGCAAATGTAAATATTGAGAAATGACTTACTACAAATATGTGTAGCTCTAAAACGTGAGAAATTTATTTTTTGTGTATACCTGTGTATTGTGTATTAGTTAGTTACAGATGAGTGAATGCATATCTTGTTGTTTGTTTGAGAATCTACTAATTGGTAATTGATTTCACATTTTCATACATAATTTGTAGTTTTATGGGATTGATGATATGGGCACTCAATGGATAATGTTATGCAAACAAAAGAATACAGAAACTGGCACTTAGCAACTCAACCACTGTAGTGTGGGGCTGGGGGAGGTGGTGCATCATTCTGACTGGGAAGAAATCATGTATAGGATTTCCCAAGGCTCAATGTTATGCCCTCTATTATTCCTGATGCATGTAAATGACCATGTGTATGATGTACAAGTAAAAGAATTTGTTCTTTTTGCAAATGATGCTAGTATTGAAAAGAACTGATGCATACATACAGCAATAGGAAAAATGACAAAGTTCTTAAAAGTATGACACTAGTTTTGTATGAATGGGCTCTCACTGAATTTTAAAGAGAGAACACATCCAGTTTTGCACATCTAGGAGCATTACACCAATGATAAGTGTAATACATATTGAGGAAATAATGAAAAGGGTGGAAACTACTAAATTATCAGGAGAGACAGATATAGGTGTTAGTATTCTGTTAGAGACTGAAATAAGAGAAAATTATTGTGAAGGTTGGTTACTGAACCCTCTGCTGGCACTTTAGTGTGATTTGCAGAGTATGTGTGTAGGTGTAGATGTGTCGTTACTGGTGAGAATTCAAATTAGAAGGACCACATTGTTGATCTAGCAAAACAGTTTAGTTCAGCCACATTTGCATTTAGAATCATTGGAAACCTTGAGGAGATAGAAATTAGCAAGTTTGGGATTTTGCATATTTTTATGTGATAATGTCCTATGGAATAATGTGGAGTATCTCACCTTCAACACAGAAAGTCTTCATTGTGCAAAAATATGCTGTAGTAATAATGTGTGGTAATCACCCACAATCATCTTGTAGACATCTGTTTAAGGGGTTACGCATTCTGACTACTGCTTCACATTCTATTTATTGTCTTTGAAGTTTGTTGTAAATAGTCCACTACAGCTTGAAAGGAACAATGATTTACATAATTACAATACCAGAAGAAAAAATGATAATCATCTGCACACATTAAGATTATCTTGAACCCAATGTGCACAATGCTGTAATGAGAATTTCTGATCACTTAAACAGTGATATAAAGTGCTCACATCTGTGTGTCTTTTTTTATTTAAAACAAAAATTAAAATTGATTTAAGACAAATTTGGAAAAGTTCATAATGTAACCATCCTTAAAAATTAATTTGCAATGTGAATGTAAACTCACCTGTTGTATGTCATTACCATCTGTTGTGGAAAATGATCAATGAAACATGTACCTAAGTAACATTTTGATAGAGACTAAGAACTAACCACCACCACATGTGGGTTTGATTAGATTAGATTTACTTTCATTCCAATTGGTCTGTAGTGAGGAGGTCCTCCAGGGTGTAGAATATGCCAGAAAAACGACAATACAGGACAAATACTTAAAACTAAAACAAGTAAGCTAATGTACCTTCCACAGGTCCCAAGTTTAATGACTTCCTTTTTTAAATGAACGCTGTATGAAAGTATCATTTTATAACACTAATTTACTGACATTGCATTATTGCACTGATTTTGAAATTTAAAACTGTATTTTATTTATAAAGTAATAAACATATAACAAAAAATCAGTTGCTTCTACTGAGAAGAGGGTGCTGTTTTTGCATACTTTCACTAAGATTTTCACATAGTCAATAAAATTGTATGAGATTTTGCATTTGTTATGAAGATGAAGGACTAGGTATCAATTTCATTCCTGTTTTTGCACATAATTATTACTGCTATATGCACTGGAACAACTGAAACAGAAGTCAAGGAAAGAAAAGTTCTTCATATGACTGATATTGTAAATACTTCTAAATACAGAATATTCTTTAACAAACTGACTGAGCTGTGCCAGTGTGAGTAAATGATTTGTCAGTAGTAAGAAAGTGTTGTATACTAATAATTTGTCAAGTGTACATGAATCTTATGTTTTGGTGTTGATTTGTATAGGCAGTGCAATGTATTTCATTTTACTTTGATACAGTATACTTTTCACATAAGGCCCACTTACATACTTCTCTATGACAACAATATAGTTTCAGGTTAATAATTGTGAACTGTGGAAAATAAACTGACTTCAGGTTACCCATATTAAAGAGTGGAAGAACCATAATCTCAAACCATATAAATCCATCTGTGTGAGGTTGCAGATTTTTAACCTCTCATTATCTTCACTGATTGTTTAGTTGAACTCTAATTTCTACAGAACAGTTTGTGAAGTAGTAATATTGCCTGTAGCAAACACTTACTGCAGGTTAAATTATTTGGCAATTGTGAAATGTTCTGTATATGTAACATTTACTCAACATTTAACAGTTCATGTTCCAGTCATCTTAAATGACTTGACACCCCTCTGGATACTTCATGCAAGGTGTGTGTTGAGTCAAAGACCCCAAATCAAGTACTGTATTCCTATCTATTGGTTATTAAATAGAAGTGGATGCCAAGTACCTCACATGTGTTTTCATGGTTGCATCTCAATTTTGTTTGCTATGTGAGTATGTATAGTGTTTTCTGTACTCAATGCTCATTGACAGTGGCAGTTGGTTTTTTTGGTGTATATGTGCATCTTTCATGAACTTGTAAAATACACGATGGAATATGACAGTATTATGAAATTGATAGTTATTAGTGTACAGTGCAGATGGTGAGTTGCATGTAGGAACAAGAAAGAGGTTCTTGCAAGTTACCAAGGAAATAATAAAGAGAATGTAAGCTGGGTCATAGGTTTGTTGGCAGATGGTAGATGTGTCTAGATTAGATTAAGTTAGTTTGAATGGGATCTTTCTGACAGTCTTGTGCCTATCTGTACTCGGCATATCTGCTATATGGTGAGTAGGAACTATCCTTTTGATAGTGAAACTAAGTAATACTTCTAGGAACAGTCATCAGGTGTCAATAATGGTTCAGTAGTACTTTATGGCTCTATTAGTTTCATATTTTAATATACTGCAAACATATAGTGAATGATGAACCCCATTCACTATTGTGAATGGATCAATATTGTTTGTTGCAATCTGTTTTCATTGGGTACATGTTATCATTGGAACATTATTGTGCATATTTACTAGGACACATAAATCAACTCTCAGCAGGGCACCACTTACCATTTTTAGCTGCAGAATGGTTCTTGTTCCATGACAGAATGATGCAATTTGGTGCATAAAGTTTATTTAGCACAAATAGAACAGTTGGGTAACAGGTTGATAGCTTCTTTATTGAACAAGTAAAATTGACTTTTACATTCTTTAGAAGATTTGTCATATTTACATGGAACAATTGCATTACAGTGTATGATTTTAACAAGACTGATCAAATGTAGACTCAGTTCAGAACTGATTTACAATGCAATACAATGTCTGGAGGATGGCTTCAGGTTGTGAAAAACAGCAGGCTGATGACAGAATTTTGTGGTGGTGGTGTACATTCAAGAATGAAGAATAGGGCCCTGGTAACATTCATGGGCCAATATATGTGTACCTCCATCCATATGTATGTGACTGGTGCAAAAGCACTTTTGCACCCACATGCAGATTTGGGGGTTAGAATGAGCCTGAGGTATTCCTGGCTGTTGTAAGAGGAGTTGTAGTTATGTTATGGTCCTCTGTAGGGTTTGACATCCATTTTTCAAAAGTTTCCTGAAGCCCACTGTGGAAGGTCCATTGTGTCCATCATGTGTTGATATCTTCAGCCAACTTTTGTTGTTGAGGTATTGCAGTTGTGCCCATCCTCCATACATTGTATGAGGACACCTTCCTGAGTTTGTTTTCCTCCACTCACTATGCAGTGTTGTTTTCTGTGCCAATGATGACCACAGAATACTTTGCAACTCATATCCAGCATGGTAGCCAGTCTATTGTGGTGTGGCTGCCATGTACTCTGTTGGTTGTAGGTGCCTGATTGCACAGGGATCACTTGGCTGATGCCTGCACTGTTAACTTGCCTTGTGTGCCAAGGAGTAGATCCCTGTCACCCTGGAGCATTGGGACTCCTGGCAATGGCCATCCTGCCAGGTAGCTCTTGCTGTGGCTGGCATTAGGGTGAATGATGTGTGAAGAAGTGTTCAAAGTTTCAGTACAATGCAAGTAAGTATGATCCTAAATTGTTACCCTCCCTGGCCACACCATTGTAGGAATGCCAGGCTAAGGATGGCAGCAAACCTTATATGTCCTGGTAACGTATGAATGAGAGCTAATGGGGACTCATTTGTTTGATGAAGCCTCAGTTTTTTGTAGAGCATTTAGGACAAGTTTAGGGAGGTGGAGGGCTTGTCCAAAATGCAGTCAAGGAAGGTCTTGATAGAAATGACATCCTCTGCCCAGTCATTTGCATTACTTCCTTTTGATAATCTGGGGGATGTTTGTTACCATCATTCTTTGTAAGAGCTCAAATATGGTCAAGGGTATTACATTCCACAGGGACCTTCTTTTGCAGTCTGATGATCTGCATGCCAACTTGGAATAATGAGTAGTTCATTTTGTACAGTGTGTCCATTGGGGTCTGGGGGATAGTCAGGTTAACACCAGTGCCTTTGAGGGTGACATTACCTGATAAGGTCAAGGTGATGGTCTAATGCTGTGATGTGAAGCCATATATTGCTCCCTCAATGTGGTGCTGGAAGTTCAGCCACATTTATTCATGCTGTACTTCCAGAATCATGTGTTGACATTGTGGATGCCCATCTCATCCCAGTACTCCATGTGCCCCACCTCCCATCTGTGTCAACTGTGGAGAGCATTCCCCTTGCTCACCAAACTGCAGGATTCTACATTGTGGAAGGAAAATCTTTGAATACAAGACCCTGGGCCAACTGACCTATACTGATGCTAAGATGAAGTTTCAGTACCTACATCCTCTGGCTATGAACTCATGACCTTTTATGCTGCTGCTATGAGAACAGTTGTAGGCTTATCAGTTTTGAGAGTTCCAATTGGCTCTCAGAGTGGAAACACTACACCTGCCCTCTTGATGGTGGGTAGGATGGGGGGTGGGGGGGGGGTGTCACTCCCCTCCCTATTGCTCATGCACCACCTACCTCTGAAGCCCTGTCCACCCAACCATCAGGACACCAGTCCCCACTTCTTGGCTGGAGAAGGCTAAGTCTTCTTTGGCTCACCTTGCTAGGAAGTGGTACCTTGTGCTAGGAAGCTGTACCTTGGGTTGCTCCCTTTACAGGTTTCTGCTAGTGGGAAAGATGACACCTGCCAGTGGATGAAGTGGCAAAAAGCAACTGGTCATAGGGCTTCATGACTATCCTCTGTCCTGGAGACAATCAGTGACACCCTCCTGATATGAGAAATCCAAGTATAAGTGAGAGAAATCCAGAAAGAAGACTCCTAAAACCAAGGGAGTTGTGGTGGCATCCACACCACTCCTGCTTACAAGCTCTGTGTTTGAGGATGAGGTGTAGATTCTGATGTGTCCTGATGACCTATATCTTGCCAGACCCTCAGCCATAATAGATATAGCCTGTTCAGGAAAGAAGTTGGTGGCAGCATGTGACCAAGGAGTGTCTAGTGCCTCATTGAGTGTATCATGCCTTCCCAGTGCCACAATCATGTCATCCTTCAGTGGAATTTTGGCTGTTTTTTCCACTACCTGGCTGAGTTTTACACCTATTTCCTGGCAATGTAAACCCATGCCCTACCTGGCTACATGGGATATTAGAAGATCTGTAGTGAATATGATAGTTTGTCAGGTGGAGTCTGTTCATGTCCTGAACTCAGTATGTAGTTAACTTGTGCCCCTTCAAACTCTGCTTGAAGCTGTGGCTGTCAGGATACAGACAATTCAGTATATAACTCGTCTGCAATGTCTATCCCCCTGCTGATGGTTTGGTACCCCTGAATGTATTTGCTGCACTGATTGATCAACTCCCCAAAGCTTTCATAGTTTTGGGAGATTTTAATGCCCATAACCCCTTGTGGGGTAGCACCATGATTACTGGCTGTGGCAGAGATGTTGAAAATTTACTATCCCAACTCTACCTCTGCCTCTTCAATAATGGGGCTGCCACACATTTCAGTGACACTTATGGTAGTTACTTGGTCATTGATTTATCAATTTTGAGCCCAGGACTGGAGAGTACATGACTGGTGTGGTAGTGACCACTTCCCCATATTTGTGTCACTCCCCTGGTGTCATGCCCATGGGCACCTACACAGGAGGGCTTTAAACAAGGCACACTGGGTAGCCTTTACCTCTGCTGTCACTGCTGAATCTCCCCCACATGGTTCCATTGATACTGTGATTGAGCAGGTCACTACAATGATTGATTATGTGGTGGAAAATGTGATCCCTCATTTTCGGGAGTGCCCCTGGTGAAAGACAGTCCCTTAGTGGTCACTGGAAGTTCCAGAGGCAATTACAGAGAGTTAATGAGCTCTTCCCAAGCCTGGATGGAGGTCAGACATCTTTTTGGGTACCAGACCTCAACACATATTCCTGGTGTTAACATAAATTGTCTGCTCTCTATTGATGGACATGTGATTACTGAGCACTATGCCTGAGCCTCTGCATTGGTAAACAACCCCACAGCCTTTTGCACTGCCAAATAGTGGATGGAAAGAAAAATCCTCTGACTACACATCGCAGTGAACCTTATAAGTCCTCTTTACAGAGTGGGAGCTTGTCAGTGCCCTTGCACATTGCTCTGACAGCTCCTGGGCTGGATGAGGGATTTTGAGTGTAGGTTGGTAGATGTATGTTTGTCTTGGCTGTCTTAGCAGTAACAAACGCAAAAAAGTTGAGAGGAAGCTGTGGGTAACATAAGGAAACAAATTAACCCAATGTCTGTTACATAAGTTTGGACCTGATGGCTTATTATCTAAGAAAGGATGAATTGTTTATTTTGGAGGTTTTGGTCACCATGAAACCAATGTCAATGAGAAAGACACTGAACTTGCCAAACCCACCAATCAGGTCAAGTAAGTACACAGGAGTAACTGGTGAATGTCAAATGTGTAGTTTTTGCTTCTATGAAACTGCTGCTAAAGAAGTAGTAGAATTAAATAACACAACAGACTTATCTGTGGCACATGGCAGAAGAGAGGTCGCACATTGAAAAATGCAGTTGCAACTGTCGCTAGTGTTGACACAGGTAATGTCCTAGACATTGAAGTGGTAACTAAATAATGTCATCAGTGTAAAGAAGTTGATAAAACAGGTGAAAGACATAAAACAAATAGTGCTTAGAAGTATGAGGGAAGTAGTGGAGGTATGGAGGCTACTGCAGTTTATATGTTCAGATGTGTTACACTGAGTTCTTGGGGATGTTGATTAAAAAGCTTACAAATCAGTTGTGGAAAACCAACATTATGGCAATAATAAGATGGTTGAGATTGAATGTGTGGGTGACATTAAAAGAAGGATGGGAGCATGTATTTGAAAATTGAAGCAGATAAAAGGAAAAGGGAAGTTATCAGATGGAAAGGCTAAATGGTAAAGGGAGACTTACAGATAAAGACATTGATGAATTCCACCGTTATTATGGAATGGTAATAAGAAACGATACACATGACCTACAAGGCATGAAACGAGCAGTGTGGGCTACATTCTTCCACAAATCTTCCACTGATGATACACCTATACATAGTCTTTGTCCACCTGGTGCTGATTCATGGTGCAAGTACTGCAAAGCTCAGGCAGTGGGTAGTGATGAATAATTTAGGCCCAAAAATAGCATACCATCTGCAGTGATGGAAGCTATGAAATGAATATATAGAGAATTAGCTCATCCTGTCTTTGTTTCTAAATGCTTCCATGGTCAAACACAAAACCCGAATGAGTCTTTCAATAATGTAATTTTAACTCACATACCAAAAAATGTCTTTGTAGGAAGGAATATTCTATGCCTGGGTGTTGGTGATGCTGTGATAATGTTTAGTAATGGCATAAAGGGAAGAACTACAGTACTATAGGAGCTTGGCATTACTCCAGGCACCAACATACTGCAAGCCTTTCAGTAACTGGATTGACTTATGATTATGAAAATGCAGTATGCAGCAGAGGAAATCACTAAAGAAGCAAGAGGCAAAGAATGAAAGCTCTAGGTTTGCAGGATGATCAAGAACAGCATTGAGGAAATGCTGATTATGGGCCTGGCTGTTTGTAGAAGCTGGCATGCCTCCATGTGTAAGTTAATATCAAAATATTTGAGCTTGATTTGCTGGAAATGACATTTTAAAAATTGACTGATTATCTCAGGAACTATTACAGATACATGTCTCTAATTTCAGACTGTGTTACCACTTAGTAAACTGCAGCTACTGAACTGTCCAAAACATCTCAACCTCTAAAGGTTTTTATCTTGTGGAAGAAAAAATGGACTTTTAAAATAAATGATTGACTAACATTTTTAAACAGTCGTAACTAGCTAATTATTTCTCTGTACATTTTGATTCTGGTTGAGTAATCAGAAAAGGAGATAACATACATCCCTAAAATTTGAGATCTCTATCTGTCACAGGTACTGGAATAATGGGTCATCAACATTGGAAATTTAACACTGTGGGTATAGGATGTATGTACACCTCTTAAGTGATTTAGGGAACTTTTGGAAGATGTATGGTCAGATATTTTATGTACTTTTGCAAACAGTTGCACTTATAAGATTAAAAGGACTGTGATTTTTGAGACTCTATATGTGCATCTCAGTTTGTGTCACTTCCCATATGTTATTTGACTATAGGTAATACATTTGCAGGTGTAAACATAACTGCAATAGGGGAAAGTAAAAACGCCTAATTTTGATGGAAGTGTGTACTGGAGATGGATAGTTTGAAACTGCAGATGAAAAGTATTGTATGGGAATATAAAGAAAACTTGAAACAATATTTGAATTGAAGGCTGTATTCTATTTGGGAGAATGGTACTGTTTGAGGGTGTGAAAATGATGGAGTAGGTCATGTGCTCTAGCATTGCTGTTTGTCATTTTTTATTTATTCCTTTCTTACAACTTGACTGATTTGTGAAACTGGTTTAGTTACAATTTTAATGGTTTTTTGTGCACATTTTCTTATTTCTATTACTCTGTTATTTTTTGTCTGGAAATGTAATTCTGATACATCCCAGTGAAGGAATGTGTTTATTTCAAGATTTTAAACATGGGTGCAACAGCAAATATTGAAATTCTTCATGATAAAGGATAACAGCCATAAACAGTTGCAGGATAAAAATGTATTAAAATTCTTGATCAAGGATTTGGTACATATAAATACACCTTCATCATAAGTAAAAAATCCTGAACAGGAAGGCACTTTCATTAGAAAAGCCTTAGCATTGGAAGTGAGAAACATAAAAGCTTAATTAACAGTGAAATTATGAGAGTAATACAGGCATAAAATCTTTAGTTACTTACTAAAATTACATCATGCAATGGAGATTAATAAAACAATTGTGCTAATTTATTAATCTCCATTGCATGATGTAATTGTAAGTAACTAAAGATTTTATGCCTGTATTAATCTGGTAATGTCACTGTTACTTAAGCTTTTATGTTTCTCACTTCCAATGCTAAGGTTTTTCTAATGAAAGTGCCTTCCTGTTCAGGATTTTTTACTTCTGATGAAGGTATATTTATATGTACTGAAACCTTGGTGAAGAATTTTAATAAATTTTTATTCTGGAACTTTTTATGGTTGTTATTCTTTATTGTGAAAAATGTGTATATGCTAATGTGGGATCCAGCTCTATAAGCTGGTTTACATGGCACAAGCAGCTATGGAAAATGTAGGGTATGGAACTGACGTGAGAGATTCTTCAATGTGTGTGTGTGTGTGTGTGTGTGTGTGTGTGTGTGTGTGTGTGTGTGTTTGTTGTGTTCTGTACAGACTTCATTACTTAAATAGCTGATCCATAGGTCATGAGGATGGAGGAAGTGACTGTGAAAATATGTGACTTAAACAACCATCTTTTTTATTGCAAGGACTTTGAATTTTGTATTAATGCATACCAAAGGAGCTGTAGGATTTAGTATGTGATGTTCAATTCAATGTTATACTTTTGTGTGCCCCAGAGAAAAAAGGGTGTTGAAAGATGTAGAGATGTGCAACAAAGTGATGTGAGGGTTGTGTTTTTGCTGACTGAGGAAAGGAACAATAAAAGTTAGTTTTCCTTTACAAAGTAATATTCTGTATGCAGCTGTTGTATTAGTAATGCAAAATTTCCATTGAGCAAAATTCGGAAAATAATGGATTATAGTTGGTTTTCTGTGGCACTGGAAATGGATAAACCCTAATTATCCTAGAACACCATTGACAGAACTTGTGTTTATTGCAGGTAAAGTATACAAGGTGTTACAAAAAGGTATGGCCAAACTTTCAGGAAACATTCCTCCCACACAAAGAAAGTATGTTATGTGGACATGTGTCTGGAAACTCTTACTTTCCATGTTAGAGCTTGTTTTATTACTTCTCTTGAAATCACATTAATCATGGAATGGAAACACATAGCAACAGAATGTACTGGTGTGATGTCAGACACTTTGGTATAGAAAATACATGCATCCACCCTCTGTCACATGGAATCCCTGATGTGCTGATGCAGCCCTGGAGAATAGTGTATTGTATCACAGTTGTTCACAATACAGGCATGAAGAGTATTTACATTTGGTATTGGGGTTGTGTAGAGAAGAGCTTTAAAATGCCCCTGTAAATGAAAGTCAAGAGGGTTGAGGTCAGGAGAGTGTGGAGGCCATGGAATTGGTCCACCTCTACCAATCCATCGGTCACCGAATCTGTTATTGAGAAGTGTATGGACACTTTGACTGAAACTTGCAGGAGCTCCATTGTGCATGAACCACATATTGTGTTGTACTTGTAAAGGCACATGTTGTAGCAGCACAGCTAGAGTATCCTGTATGAAATCATGATAACATGCTCCATTGAGTGTAGGTGGAAGAACATGGGGCCCAATCAAGACATCACCAACAATGCCTGTCAAAATGTTCACAGAAAATTTGTGGTGTTGATGTGACTGCACATTTGCGTGTGGATTCTCTTCAGCCCACACATGTTGATTGTGAAAATGTGCAATTTGATAATGTTGGAATGAAGCATCATCTGTAAAGAGAACATTTGCACTGAAATGAGGATTGACACATTGCTGGATGAACCATTCGCCAATCAGCTGCTGATAGTGCCTGCACACGCTGTATGTGGTACGGAAACAACTGTGTCCCGTAGCACTCTCCATACATTAACGTGGTCAACGTTACCTTGTACAGCAGCAACTTCTCTGACGCCGACATTAGGGTTATCGTCAACCGCACGAAGAATTGCCTCGTTCATTGCAGTTGTCCTCGTCGTTGTAGGTCTTCCCCAGTCGCGAGTTAGAGGCTGGAATGTTCCGTGCTCCCTAAGACGCCGATCAATTGCTTCGGACGCTTTCCTGTCGGGACACCTTCGTTCTGGAAATCTGTCTCGATACAAACGTAGCGCGCCACGGCTATTGCCCCGTGCTAATGCATACATCAAATGTGCATCTGCCAACTCCGCATTTGTAAACATTGCACTAACTGCAAAACCACGTTCGTGATGAACACTAAGCTGTTAATGCTACGTACTGATGTGCTTGATGCTAGTACTGTAGAGCAGTGAGTCGCATGTCAACACAAGCACTGAAGTCAACATTACCTTCCTTCAATTGGGCCAACTGGCGGTGAATCGAGGAAGTACAGTACATAGTGACGAAACTAAAATGAGCTCTAACATGGAAATTAAGCGTTTTCGGACACATGTCGACAAAACATCTTTTCTTTATTTGTGTGCGAGGAATTTTCCTGAGAACTTGGCCGTACATTTTTGTAACATGCTGTATAAGTGATATGGTGTTCGTTGTGCATTTCCTTTTGTTTGCAATCTCAGAACCCTTTCGATTTATACATGTCTCGGCAAGGAGACGATTGAAGTAGGAATGTTATTCTATTGCAGGGATTGTAGCGAGCTGTTTCTTGAATGTTTGTGCCAGTGTAATCGGAATACTGATGACTAGAACGTTGTGACCGCAATGTGTTGTAGTAGTAGTAGTAGTAGTAGTAGTAGTAGCAGCAGCAGCTGCTTATGTTTTGTTTATCCGTAGATCTGTTTTTACAAGGATATAGAACATGTCAAACTATTGGTACGAAAGGTATCTCAAAAGTTTTCGCAATTGAGGTAATGCAGCGTAAGTTGATGTAGTTTTATGAGTAATATATGTGTTTCATGTTTGGATTGTATCTGAGGAGGAGATTAGTGTTTAACGCCCTGTAAACAACGAGGTCATTAGAGACCGAGCGCAAGCTCGGGTGAGGGAAGGATGGAGGAGGAGGTCGGCTGTGCCCGTTGAAAGGAACCATGCAGGCATTTGCCTGAAGCGATTTAGGGAAATCACGGAAAACTTAAATCAGGATGGCCGGAGACGGGATTGACCCGTCGTCCTTCCGAATGCGAGTCCAGTGTCCTAACCAGATTGTATCTTATAAATACATGTTCTGGGAAGGGGCCTAATACGTGTGATGCCGATGTATATCCAGAAGTCAATGCTGCTAATAACGTAAATTGTGCATGTACAGCTTTTGTGCGTTTAAGACGATGTTCAGAGCGGTGTAGTACAAAGTAGCTGGTGTTTAGTGTGAAAGTTGGAGTAGTAGACTAGTGTTTAACTTTCAGTCGACAATGTCATTAGAGACGGAGCACAAGCTGCGATTAGAGAAAGGAATCGGCTGTACTCTTTGAAAGGGACCATAGTGGTATCTGTCTTAAGTGACAGGATAACGTAAACGAAGATGGAACCTAAGCGCGGATGGCTGGAGGTGGGTTTGAGCTGTTTTTTTTCCGATTGCCTGCCCAGTATGTGTGAGAAGTCCGTTGTGAAAAATGTAAAAGATCAGGTGGGATGATCAGTTATTTGTCCGGAAACAAATAGAGGAAGCGGTAGCATACTGTGTTTTGTTGAGATGGCGCAAGTTCTTTAAGAGACGTACTTTTCTACACGGGTGCAGCACGTCTTTTCAGGGTTCAGAACCTAAGTCACTAAAAACGAAACCTTTGTACAATCAATGTGCCTTTCCATCTGTCTGTCATGGCCCATGTTTCTCAGGAACAGGCAGGAACATCGATCGGAAATGTGAAATACTATGGTGTATGACATCTTGGCGGCATTATTAGGCACACAGCCTAAGTCAATTTACTGTTATGATGATGATGCCTTTGCTAAATTTCTGAAATTCCTTTTTTACTTGAAATTCGATAAATAAGCATTATTGTAGGACTTTTTACGGTGCAAATTATTTGACTTACTGTCTGCCGTTCATGTACATTTAGTTTGCACGAACATAAGATATTAAGAGTGTTGTATTATACATTAGATAGGGGTACGATGGGTTTAATGGAAGGATTCAAGCGTGCGTTGTGTTTGACGTCCCTTGCGAGACACTGGTAAAGGAGCTGCGGTGAACAATTACTTGTTCGGACAGTAGCGCAGAGAGGGAGTGTGTGTTGTGTGCGGTTTGTACGAGCTGTAACTGATGCCAGCGAGAGTTTCGCCAAGTGCAGCTTCACGCTCTGTAATCTCCTGCACCTCGATCGTTAAAAAACGAGATAATTAGTGAGTTTTCCCCTCGAAATACATTTTTCTCACGAAACTTTAGAGGCATTAACGTGAAACGCATGTGAAATAGTAAGGTGTATGGTCCTAAAGCGGGGTAAAACGTGCGCCAAGTCAGTGGAATCTAAAGATTCGGTAATTCTGTCATGGGTATTGATATTCGGCAACACTCTCCTCAAAAGGTTTTTAAGAAATACTTAATGTATAATTTTGTGTGGAACCCTCAGAGTGCGAATTCCACTTGCATTTGTCTTGTCTTTGGTTTTTATATAAAACTGTCTAACTATTGATGATGCAATATGTACATGATATTTCCTAAAAAGAGCATAATTTAGCTGAGGTCGTTATTTTAATTTGACTCCACGCAACATTTTTTAGACATGAATACGCCAACGCCGTCCTTACCTTGAGATTAAATGTAGTTGTCTGCGGTGAATGTGAGGAGATGGAAATCAGTTGCGTCGAGCATGTGTGTGAAGTTACGCTAGTGGGATGTGCTGTGGCACAGTTGTTCCGTGCAACAGGAAGCCCCGAGGTGCCGCACAGCGCGAGGAAAACGAAAGTCGAAGCAACGTGGCGGCGCGTTCATGTACAAGATGTAAATACGTGGAGCGCGCGCGGTCAGTTGTAGCTGCATTCCCGGAATCGGGGAATGGAGGCCTGTGCTACTCGGATCTCGTCATGTGACCAGTACCAACCGAGTATTTGCGTGAAGCAGCGCCGCATCGCGTGAAGTTGGCAGCGGGCTTTGCACCGCGCACGGACGTGATGACAGTAATCTGTGACAGCGAGTTTTGCTATAAGTAGGGCTGCGCGAGCGTTGCACTGCAGTCAGACGGCGCGGCGGTGCAGCGCGTTCTGTGTAGCTGGTTATAGAAAGCTGATTTAGTTTCTCTGATAGTATTAGTTGTAAGTTGGAGCTTTGGAGTGCAGCTCTACTTGCCAAGTGATTTTTTTTTTGTCGAAATCGGCAGACGTATTCATTGTCGATGTAGGCTTAGTGCAAGTGTCGTTAATTGTATGTTATTAGGTTACATAGTCGGCGTATTAGTGCACTTGATGAAGCCCTGTATTTTAAGGTGGTGTGTTAATTGATTCCTCAGCCATTGTCTCTAGTGTTAATAACTGTGAAGACTAGTTGAGCGGTGATACTGGGGCTACTTGAAATTATCTGTTTAAGAAATGGTTCCTAAATATGGCGATACATTTAGCGTGTAGGTGAATGTTGTAATTAACAGTAAATTTCGTATGACAGGAAACACGTTTATAGTGCATGAGAACCATGAAGAAAGTTAATCAACATATGATTAGCATCTCAGTTCTAACTAGACAGAAAGGGAGGTACATTGTTAGTTGGATTCAGTAGTTACTCCTATCAACAATGAAAACGTAAGTTTGTAGTACATTACAACAGGGTAGAGTACTGTGAACATGTCTTGGGAAACTGCAGATCGACGTATAATGAAGCGGAAATATTGTTGGCTTTAAGCATCTATAGAACGCATTTTGAAGCGTTAGTATCTTGTACAAGTTTATTCTTTGTGTGAGCTAGTAATTTAGTAGGTTCGAAATGGTACAAAGTGTAGCATTTAAGCCAGCCGGTGTGGTCGAGCCGTTTTAGGCGCTTCCGTGTGGAACCCCCCCCCCCCCCCCCCCCCCCCCCCACTTGTGTGGTATCTTGTCCCGTTAGGAGTGGTGCTGATACAGATCAGTAAAGGAGTGACCTATGTTGTGCAATAGTAGGAATATGCATGAATGATGCATGTTAAAATTGTCATGTTCAGTGTGAAACCTGATAAGCAAATGGCAAAATCAGAAAACAAGAGTTTTGGTGATAACACCAGTGAAAGTATTACTTAAAGTCAGCAAAGTTGCTGCTTCTAGCAAAGTGGGTGATGGTGGTTTGTACATAACAAATTGTATAGAGTTCTATAGTGGATCTGATTGTAGCGTATGTAATTTCGGTTGTTTGTAGTTCCTTGTTTGTGAGAACTGTGCTGGGGTAGAAGTGATATCATTGAATGCCTAAATTCAGTACGTGAAGAAACTATTGGATCTTAGAGTATTTACACTATGCAGTCCGCATGTCTCGTGCCAATTTATTAGCTTGGCGCCGGCTGCTAGTCACCTTACCGCTGATGACAAGCTTCAAACACACTGACTTGCGCGCTTTAATTGTTCTGAAAATCTTCCTTTGTCGTGTCGTTCCTCAAACTGTAATTTACTTTTCAAGTAACTACTCTGCACGTTCTATAGTGTTATAATTCACCATGTAGAGGTGAAGGTACTTTCTGTAAGGAGCTGTCAATAGTTCCATTACCGTTTTTGCTTAAGATTATCCAACGCCGGAATATATATTGAATGAGTAAATGTATCCCCTACTCCAATTACACACCATGTGAATGAGTGTGCCATATTACGTAATTTTCGACGGATTGGAAACATTAACATTTCACTTTTCTTGGCAAGGTATTATTCCTTCATCAGTTGAGATATTTTGATTATGATGAAACGTTTCTTTAAACTTTCTGGGAGAAAAATCGGTTACGAATTGCACTTAGTAACTTGGGTCGGCGTTATCTGGTTTTTTGCTGTCTGGAAAATGTAAAATGTATGACTCGGTTAAGGGACAGCGTTTTGCGAAATGTCTGTGTATGCATGAATGGATCTATTGACCAGAAATCAAAGATCCTAGAATTTTTTGAATTCCCATAATGATATCAAACAGAAACTTTACCTAAGTGCGGGTCCTGTAATGTGGACAAATTTGGCCTTTTTTAAATAATTTTGTCTAGTCCAATTTTGACTGTAATACTTGGTGCTTACGTTGCTAATATATTCATGTGGATCGTTTCCATTATATAATTCTACTATATGAACCATGTTCTGTGTATCATTGGGAAATGTGTGGACCTGGAGATCCTCCGAATGTATTATTGGTCTTCAGTAAATCATTGTCTTCGCTTGATTTATCCGAATCAGCTGGTAACAATGCCGTTCGCCAGATTCTTCTCGGTATTTTTGACTATCTTCAGACTATTCTGCTTGTCTTTCTTTTGATATCGAGTGTCTTCTTCCCAATCACAAAGTGGTCTGGAAAAAAAAATCTTAATCTACGGTCAATGAAATTTTTAAATGTCGGACTAGATGTCCGCGCATTCATCGTACATAATAGTATTGTCTCTTTCGTCCGTCATGATGACGTTGTGTGTAACTGATTGTTACCTAAACAAAACACCAACAGAATAAGAGTCTAGAGTGTTGTCACCGGCCACTGCGCGATATTGTGATCGGCACCATTGTAGTGCCATCGGCCGTTAACTGGTATCTCGCGCATGACAAAACTGTGTTGTCGCCGGACGGCAAATGGTTTATAATTGAGTTACAGTCCCTGAGTGATAGATACAGAAAGACTGTTTCGACCTAAGCGAGTAAATGTCATATGGCAATGATCTCTGCAAAATGTAAAAAAAACCTTGCATGTAACAACATAGTATTTGTGACTGTCATAGCTATAGCTTAAACTTAATACTGCTCTGTTAAATTTGTTTGCAGTATGGCTATCACTTAATGTTTATTGAGTTGTTGTTGTTGTTGTTGTTCTGGTCTTCAGTCCTGAGATTGTTTTGTGCAGCTCCCCATGCTGCCTGTATCCTGTGCAAGCTTCATTATTTCCCAGTACTTACTGCAACCTAAATCTGCCTGAATCTGCTTAATGTATTGATCTCCTGGTCTCCCTCTACGATCATTAAGCTCCATTCTGCCCTCCAATGCTAAATTTCTGATACCTTGATGCCTCAGAACCAGTCCTACCAACTGTTCCCTTCTTTTTGTAAAGTTGACACAAACTCTTCTCCCCAAATCTATTCAATTCCTCCTCATTAGTTATGTGATTTACCCATCTAATCTTTTGCAGCACCTCATTTCAAAAGCTTCTATTCTCTTCTTGTGCAGACTAATCATTGTCTGTGTTTCACTTCCATACATGGCCACACTCCATACAAATACATTCGGAAATGACTTCCTGACACTTAAATCTATGCTTCATTTTAACTAATTTCTCTTCTTCAGAAAAGCTTTTGTTCCCCTTGCCAGTATACATTTTATATATTTTCTACTTTGACCATAAGTTAGCGTGCCACTCAAATAGCCAATCTTCTGTAAGACTTTGTGTCTCATTTCTTCAGTGTCACCTGACTGTATTAAACAATCCATTATTACATTAAGATATAGAGCTTAAAATGTAGTTTAAATGTACATAGTATGTTAGGATATTGTGAGTTTCTAAGTGGTGCACTTATTGTTGTGAATGTATGTATCTGCAATAATACACATTTCATGCTATGGAAGTGGAATAAATTTTGTAGTTTCATTAATCCTTATGAGCAGCAAGTAGTTAGCTAGTTGTGAAATGAAATGAACCCACATGCTTTGGTTTGAACTTGTAATTGAAGTATTTCAGCACCACTCAGTGTTTGAAGTATACTGATTGCTACATTTATTCACTGTTTTTGAGTGTAAAGTGTTGACAAATGTGGTGTGTAGTTTACAGAAAATATGTAGTTGAATGTAATGCTCACATTAACCCTTAACATATATAATATGTTATCACTTTGTGCTGTAGCCTGCCCCATCCCCCACTCTTCATTGCCCTCTATAGTAATTTTGTAAATCATACTGTTTACCAATGTTGGAGAAGAGGTGTATTAGAACTGTGTAGTAGTAGTAGTAGTAGTAGTAGTAGTAGTAGTAGTAACTTTTTCTTGTGGAAATAGGCTGTAGAAAATATTAGGTGTTGATCTCTCATGATAGTTAAATATTGCTTTATTGTGGCCAATGATAGTTTCTAATTGTATGTGGAGAGGAAATAGCAAGTGAAGTTGTACCCAAGGAGTTAACTAAAGTTATTGGGAGGTATATGCAGCTGAGGATATTAATATTTATGTTGAATAGTAATGTTTGTAATTGTTTTGTACATTTTTGTGTGATTTTATAAATCATCCCAAAGTGTGAAATGAGAATGTGTTTGATATAGGCAGTTATCTGGGTGTCAAAGTAGCTTGTTTGCCAGGAAAACGTTAATGCAGTGGACTTCCTTAAAGAAATTGTGCAGTGTCAGAAAACTGTTTATGTAGTGAAAGTAATGCTGATGTTTGTAGTACTTTCATACAGAAATTAGTTTCAGTATCAGGTTGTATGATGTGCTGCACAAAATGATTACAGGTAGTGAGGGAGCAAGGTAAATGATGGCATATACCTGTACAGAATGGTTATGAGAACATAGTTGTGATTACTGGCTCTCCATATGTCATGTGACATTTACATTTTGTGTGGAGCATGTTGCATCTCTGAAATGATATGTCTAGCTGGCTTGTATGATAATTTGAGTGTCTTTTGTATAATTTGTGGTTCTTGACTGAAGAAAAGCATATTCTGCAGTTAGTATTCAGTACTCAGTTATGTAAAAGTGTGTAGAAGTTGGTATGAAAGATGACTGTACTAGTGGTGGAGGGTGGTTGCAATGTAGGTGTGAAGGTGGAAGATTCATTGTTGAGAATAAAATATGTTGGAGGCAATGTGAGACTGTTTTTGACTTAATGTAGTGAATAGGAAGACATTTTCTGCAGTTATGATTTCAATCTGTCTTGTCCTTTCACCTTTAGGGGCAAAACCTTTTGGAAGCTGTTTGGAAGAGTTCATAGATGAAAGCAGCTTCCTTTTTGTAGTTGACAGTAGATGTGAATTGTGAAACCATTGCAAAGTTCCTAATAATTGATCGGAAATGGGCTTGCTGTTAGTGTGTGATGGCAACTGTTTGTGGTAAGAGAACAGCTTCGTCTAATTTATTTGATATCATTGTAATAATGTGATGCTGTAATAAATCAACAGATCTTTTGTTTTGAGAGATTAAGGAGCATGCACTAAGTTGTTTGCTCATGTTAGGTTGAATTTTCTGTTACTTAGGGGGTTTCAAAAGTTTGAAGTGTACAAAGAGCACATTATGAGCTGTAACTGATACTAGAAATGGAGCAGTAAATGGCATGCTTCAAATGTTTATATGTAGACCTTAAAATTTTTAAAATAATTGCCAAATAGTTCCACATCCTTAACTGCAACATTCTCATACAGGTAGTGAAATGTGTTATAAATGGAATAGAGGTTAAAGTTGATGTAAGGATGAGTGGTCAGTTTATTTTTTATGAATGCAACATGGCTGTAGAGTAAAACATTGTAAGTTATTTATTCACTGTCAACAGAATAAAATGTTACACATGAAACTTAAATCAATTTCAATTTACACTTGTATATTACCTTGTTGATAATATTCATTTAGTTAACATTGCAGTTTAATAAGTTATATTCAAAAAAAGTTCATGAACATAGTAGAAAGCATTATTCACCCATGATTCCATCACCATTTATTTTGTGGTAGTTCTTTAATAGTTTGTGGTATTTTGTTAAGAAATGCCTTGCCTATATGTGTGAAATTGGTTTTGGATAGTCTAGTTTAGGGTACAATTAGCAAACTGTTTCCTGGTTGGATAAGTATGCACATTAGCCCAAGTTTCATGATTGTCTTTGGTTTAGACAAGGACTAGCAGTATTTACAAGCTGGAAAGAGTATTGTGTATTTAGTGAAGTATTTTTTGTATGAAGTTTTGTTGACAAAAAAATGCACCTTACTTTCTTAAGGCACAGAAAGACACTGTTATCTCCACAGAGATCCCCAAGACTATTATCCCATAGTTGAAATGTGTGAAGAAATGTATAATAAGCTATAAGGAGGAGGTACTGACACAGATTTTACATTTTGAGGTAAACTACTCTTGGTAATTTATTACAAATTTGTTCTATTGGGGTAATCGAACATGACTTACTATAAAGATGGAGGCATTACAATTTTTCTGACTTTTTCATGTGTTTGTGCATGTCAGTATCAAGGTTCCTAAGGGAGAAAAGTAGCTGTTTTATCACTTAGTTTTTATTGGTTGTCCCTGAATGACTCACTAGCATCTTCCATCAGTACTTCATTTGTATCAAAACCTAATCTGTACGAGATGTGATGAAAGTGGTGTCAGCTGCATACATCAGTTCTTTACATGCCATCTTACTTTTCAAGTCTGTTTTTATACATATATATAAACAGTAAGTGTCACAGCACAGAACCTTGTTTGATCCCAAATGTAAGATTCTGGAAATCCAATTTTTTGTTTGGATTTATGATAGCCATTTGTTTTCTGTTAGATAAATATCTTGAAAATGCCAGTTATTTGTTTTTATTTTGTAATTTTATATTTAGTTTATTAAAATATTATGTGAGACAGTGTCAAAGGCCTTGTTAAGATCCAACAGAGTGGCATATGTATGTAGAGCAGATAATGAAACATTTTGAATGGCCCTAATTCTAAATGGCCCATTTTGAAACACATACTGAGCCTTGTTTGTGAGGTTGTTACTTTCAAAAGATCATTCCTCTGCCTTTTTTCTTATAGTTTCAATTTGTGATATTACTAGCAGTATTGCAATAGGCCTGCAGGTCTTGTGTGTTTTATGTGTAGGCAATAAGGTGGTTAACTTCAAGTAGAGTGGAAATTCTTTTGTGAACATAAGATTTATAAGATAGTGAGAGATTGTATTTAGTAAGTATAAAAATGGACAAACCATAGACATCCACTCTTATCAAGTTGCTGATCTTGAAGGTAACATCTATTATTTCCTTTGGGTCAACCTTTGTACTGAAAAGTTTGTAAAGCAGCATTAGATTATTTTCCATAAAACATTGTCTATCTGCTTTTTGTGATTTTTACTTGCCTTGACTTTGTCACAGAAGCTTTACCAATGTTATTGATTAAGCTCCTGTGGATGTAAGTGAATGGGTAAATGTTGTGTTGTCAGTTTATGTATTAACATTCCATGCTTCTTTGTATTGTTTAAGAATGTAATCACCGTTGGCTGTTATAGCTTCAACTATCTCATTTGTATATATCTTGTATTTAATAAGTGTTTTCATTGACTGTGTGATTTTTCATAACATTCTTTGTAAGGTGAATAATTTATGGAGATGAGGTGTATACCAGTTGCTAGAAATTTTGTTTTGTTTCTTCTTATGTAAGCAATTTGGTTTTGAGTGGGCAGCACTTATTAAAGATGTTTACAACTGTTAAATACTGGATACATATTCCACTGAATTTGTTTTACACAATCCCTTACAAGTATATGTACACCTCCTTTCCTCATGGCTCTAAAGTAAAGAGATGCTATTTTGTAGCCATCAGGAATGTAAACACTTTTTTTTTAAGAGGCAGTGCTCATTAAGACACAGAATGTGACAATATAATTATCAAAAAAATTATTTCTAATGCAGGCAATTTGTTTGAGTGTATATGTATGTGAAAGAGATGTTTACTTTCGAAATTATCTTTGTGATTGGGATATTCTGCTTCATGTCTCCAGGAACAAATTGCATTTTGTAAGGAAGGTGGATGCATATGTAAAATACAGGTGGCCACTTTTTGGGCACTTGACAAGTTCTCCTGATTTGGCCAGCTGAGTGCCATTTTGCCTACAGGTTGCTTCTGGTTTAGAGCTTACCAAGCTTATAAGCTCATTTATGTTTACCCATTCTGTTGATATGGAAACACTGAGTTGTGAAGAAGTCTGTCATAATTGCTAATATGTAGTACATGGATATTGTACTTGTTACAAATACTAAATAATTTAGAATAAACTTTCTTGATCTGTGTGTTTACACATGACCAGTAAGGGAAATTGTATAGGTAAACTTTTGCATTTTTATACTTATGTGATTTTGTATATTACATGATTCATTGCAGTAAATGTCATTATAGCCAGCAGAACATTATAGTTTTTGAGGAATCATTGTTACAGTTACCTACATCTTGTGAAACATTTCAGAGTTGTGTGCTAACCATGAAGTCTGTGCTGTTCTGTAGGATGTTTGCCTTAGCTGAATATTTGAAATTGCCTCTTAACACAGCATCTTGTGAATGTGATGTAAGATTGTGTAAAAATATTAAAGTCCTTGCTTTCTTTTGTGATAAGTTTGTTACTGATATATGTATGGTGTATTTTGCCTTCATTGCTTGTAATATTGCACAGCACATTTTTGGTAGATGGGTTGTAATTGTTGGCAATGTTTTGTAGTTGAGGTGTAGAATTTGTTCTTATGAACTGGTACTGAAGAGGAAATGCTGATGTTTATTAACATTTTATTGGCTTCTTCTGTGTAGATCATTCTGAATTGTTGAAAGTTACTGAGTTTCCTGCTTGGGCAGTGTTCAGAAGCACAGCTGACTGTCTGATCTGAACTTGTTTTGTGTGCAGTTTATTTCTTCCTGCAGTACTTTACTGTGGTGCTGTGAATTGTTCTTGCTGCTGAACATGTCTATGTGGTGTTTGGAATTGCCAACATGGGAGTACAGTGTGATCTGATACACAGTAAAGGCAGGTGGTGTAGGCTGCAAGACTACAGAGTATTAGTGAGGGAGGGATGTCTTGTATGTCAGGTGTGATGTGTAAAGTATTAGAATTTGGTATGGTTTTTCTTGAGCCTATTGTTTGTGTAGCTTTGTCCAAGGGATGTTGCTATAAGTAGTGCTGTACTTCAATATTAATCTTTCGTCATATGGTCAGTGAAAGAGTAAGAATATACTTTAGTATTTACTAATATTTCCATAATGATGTAAAATTTTGTTTAGCCTTCTGCAGCCTCCAATGTTGGTAACCATGTAGACTTCATGCTGGCTGTGACACTTATCTAATAATAGTGGCTCTACAACTTTGTTTAGTTCAAACTTTTGATGTACTGTTTGAGATATAATAATCCTTTAATGTGTGACAAATGTGGGTTATGAAATCCATGCTGTGTTGTACTTTTGTAATGCAAAATGTTGTTGTAGTTGTGTTGGAGTATGTTAGCGGAACACTGTATGTGTAAATGTAATTGGATTGTTTGTTATTGTTGCATAGACCTAAGAACTACAGCCAGTACTTCCAGTACTTGCTGTTTTTATTGATGTATCATTTGCCTATATGATTGAAGTAAATTGGGGGGGGGGGGGGGGTGGGAGGAAAGGAAGGAAGGAAGGAAGGAAGGATGGATGGATGGGTGTTGCCATGTTTTGCCTTTAACAATAGGAAAAAAAATATTATCAGTGAACATCGCACTCTATAATTTATGAAAACCATTAATGCTAGAGTACAGTAGTAAAATAGATTAAGATGTTCAGATGTATGGTTTGTGAAATTGTGGTTAATGACAGGTGATTGGTTGTTAGCTGTATGTAATAGTTGATAGTATTAAGTATTGGTGGGTGATTTTGTCTTCATGTATCTTATGTATGTGTTACCCTTTATTCAATGTGTCAAGTGCTGAAGGTGGTATGTTTATTGATTGGGAGGGGAGGGGAGGGAAAGGAAAGGAAAGTGTTACAAATAGTGATCTGTTCTTGATGTGTGTACAGTGAAGTTACCTGTAAAGCAACCTTATTTTGTAATAAGCATATGCTTAGGTTGTTAACAATGTCACTTCCATAATTTTATAAGGATGAATTTAAGTTGGTCCAGCAGTTTTTTTGTTCAGACTGAGAACAAATACTTCTTTTAGTGGTACATTGACTGTAGTGGGTGGTATGTAATGTGACTTGAGCTGAAGGAAATGAATGTTTTGACATTGATGTGCAATGCATCATTGGTGCATACCTTTTAGTTGTAGGTAGTGACTAATGTAGCTAACTATGCCCATAATGGAACTGTATCTGCAGCAGGAAAATGCTGTTTGTGCAAAATTTTGGTGTATTGGTGCTGTTGTATTCATGCCATGTGCATGTTAGTAAATGTTTCATTATCCACAACTCAGATCAGGAAACAATGGTAAATACTTCTTTTGTAAGTTTTATTAGTACACACATAGCATTCATCTGCTGAATGTAACTATTGTGAATATGTTAGGTGGTATTGTGATACATTCTCAGTATCCTGCATATCTGTAGAAGTCCATTGGAGCAGTTTCAAGTTGCAACAAAGTTACACAGAAAAATTTGTGAATTAAGTACCTTTTAATTACTGCAGTAAACTGTGCATTATTGTGAGTAGTATTGGAGATAGGGTGTTGTGATTTCTTCAGTGTAGTGACTGGAATTGGTGGGCTGCCATGTGAGCCAAGTTGGCCTCTCACTTGTACCTGGTGCATTACCTTTTCTTGTACTGTTTGACAATGGTCAGTTGTCACTGTGAGCTGCATGTGAGGGGTACTAAATGTGCCAGTGCTACCTGTTTTTGTCAAGTAATGTGGCTATTCCAGTTTATAGCTTGCATTGATGTTTTGACCTTATATTTGGTGATGTCTAAGATGATTGACTGCAGTTTAATTAGTTGTAAATGATTTAGTGGAATTTCATAGGTACTGAATCCTATTGTAAAAAGAAATTTTGTTACAGTTATATTGCTGCTGACACAAGTGTGTCCTGCCCCCTGGAGACCTATGTAAGGCACTTAAACGTTAGTGCATAAGGGTATAATTTGAAGTTGGTATACCAACATGATGTACACTAAATGTCTTATTCCAATGTTTTTATGGAAATGTTGAAAGCAGTATGTAAGACATTTTGTGAATGGTTTTTGCTGAAAGGTTTCAGTAGTTACTCTTGGAGCTGTCAGTATGTGAATTGCTATAGAATTTGGGTTCTGGGAAATAAATGTCATTGTTGCATAGTGGTTGAGGGTAACAGTTTATACAGTATGAAAAGAAAATACTGTATCACCAAAGTGTTAGTGGTTTTTGTATAAATGTGAACAGAAATTTCATTTTTGTATGATGCATATTTGAGTGATGTCGAATAAAATATATAAATGTGGATATCATGTTACTTAAATTGAAAGATATGATGCATTGGTGGGGAATGAAAATTGATTTGTACATATTGATATGGCAAACAGTGTAGAGTGATTTCCACCAATATTAGTCCATTGGAAAGTAATTGAGTGAATGGAAATCTGCAGCAAAGGGATACTAGCCTATTGTGTTGAGTGTCATTGATAGTTATGAGAGAAAGTAAGATTGGGGAGAAATAATCTATAACTTATAGATGGTGGGTGTTTGTGTATTACGTTTATGTAGATGTAATGTACAGATTGAAAACCTGTTAATTGCCAAAACATAGGTTTTGTGACCACATGTGGAAAAGTAGTGGAGTGTAGTTGTTCCCTGTATTGAACTTGGTAATTTGTTCTTGTGTGACACAAATGTTGTGTAATTGTACTTTTGGAGTATTAATAAGTATTGAGATATAAATTTCATGTTGTGAAGTGTAAGAGAGGTTTTAATATTTGTTGATTGATGAAATGTGATGTATGAAAGTAAGTGAATTATTGCTTTAACATACTTAATGTAGGATAATTAGTTCCCTAGTTACTGATGTACTGTAGAATAGTAGGTGTATAGTGGTGTTTGGTAATGACAGATAAGACATGGCTATAGCATTCCTGTTTGAGCAGAACAAAATGTTTGAATAAGTGTTGAATAAAGAAACTGTTTGCTCCTGGATTATAAATACATGAAATATTTGTCAGAATTTGTAAGCAGTTGGTCTCTGGTATAGGGAGTATGTTAACATTGACAATTTGGGTTGTTAAGTACTGATGCTATGTGCACCCATTGGTACTGTCACACATTCTAACACTACCAATGGTTGTATTGAAAGGCTCAATGGTGAGGTAAGAAGACATATCTGTGACTGAGACTGTATTAGTTGTATGGTGCACTATGAATGGTGGCCACAGTTTTTCTCTGTGGTGCACAGTGGCTGCGCATATGTATACTGATGAAACAAATTGCAAACATTTGAAGATAGGTTGGTTGGTGAGTGTGTGTGTGTTATGTTCTGTATGGGTATGGGCAAACCTGTATACCTTTACAGTTGTTGGTGTATGGGATGTGACATTGCGTCATCATATATGTATAACAATTTTGGTCATGTTTCTTGAGTTATGTGCCTGTCCATCTTATGAAGTGCACCCAAATGGTATGTAGTTGGCTCCTGTGCAACTTGCTATTTGTTCGCAAGTAGTAGTATATGTATGTAGTTTGGTTGAAGTTATTCCATGGAGTGTGTGTGTGTGTGTGTGTGTGTGTGTGTGTGTGTGTGTGTAGTACCTTCAATTTTCATATGTGTAGAGGTAATGATAAAGTTCATTTATGTTGTATGTCTGTTCTAATTTTCTTGATTGTCATATTTTTTCTTTTGTATTGTGGTGGATGAAGATGTTGCTACTGTCCATGAAGTATTTTTGAATAGTTTATAATGTGTATGTTATGAATCATGCATGAAACTTGCAGGGTAGGTAGAAAAAATAAGGGAGTAACCTTTTGAGTTGTCACTTGTCAATGACACAAGTATTTGTTAATGCTATGTAAGTTTGAAGTTTAGATGAAATCATGAAATTCATTGTGTACTGGATTCATAGATAAAGTATGTGTATTAGTTCAGGTGCATGTAAAGTAGGTTTGTGGTTGTTTGTCAAATGGTTGTTTTCAGATGGTGTGTATGTAGTTTTGGATTATAGTCGTTCAGCACTCTCTCTGGAGGAGACACTAAGAAATATGATGTGTTATGCTGATTTATTGGAATGCTTAACTTGTATTGTGCATTAGAAATCTTTACAAAACTGTACTTCATTGTGTGAGGTACTTTGAGAGGGAGGTGTATTTGTTGAATATATTGTGCTTACTTAACTGTAAAAAGTGCTAATGGCTATGTTATGTAGCTTTCACTTTTCTGAAAGTGACTTTTGCTGTTGCAAATGTGCTTTTGGATATGGGATTTCAGAAGAGGGATTTGTATAATTTTAAGTTTGGGATTTGCAACGTATGTGCCTTTATTAATTTGCTGTAATATACCTTTAAAGTGATAAATGACACTGAACCTTGCTGAGAAGAAACATGTTGAAAAAAAAAATAATTTTAAGGAAATGTTTCTAGATAGTATGGAAGTTAAATTACATAATCTTTGTTCTGTAGCTTGGAGGTAAAAGTTTGTAATAATGGATTTAATCATGCATCTTTATTGTGGAATAGATATTTGTGTATATTGTAGAAAGTAACAAAGAATGTAGATGTTGAAGATGGCATTAGTTTGAGGTAACTTTAATGTTTTTTCGTATGTATGTATTTAATATTGATGTTACTTGGAAGTTATCCTTGATTATAGATGGCTGTCTACAGGTGAGAGAGAAAATTAGAAATTGAGGGGGGGAAGGGGAGACAACAAATTACATATCATAAGTACTTGCTTTTAATTATTACTCTATATTATGCTTTCTATTTGTCCCTTTGATATTGTTGAAAGTGTTCTTTCGGATACTCCTGTTTGCTGTTGGAACATTCTTGAAATATGTATAGAATTTCTTTAGTTTGGAGTTACAACTTGTTGGAGGCTGAGAGTAAGGGTAACCTGTGATCTGACAGCAATAGTGTTGAATTAATAAAAGCTTATAAGTATGGAATGTATAATTTTGGAGATAAGGTGTGTATAAACAAGAGCAGTGTGTCTACGTGTGGTTGTATATGTTGATATATGACTCAGTGGTTATTGCCTTTGTGTAGTTGGCTTGGGCTGATGCCATGTCTACTAATGTACATGGGAGAGTTGCTAGTATATTGATGGATATTGTAATTTTTTAAAGTATTAAGTGAATGACACTGAGTACTTCAGTAATTGTGTAATTCTGTGGCTGCTGTAAGTTCTGCAAACTGCACAAAAGTATGCAAATATAGGGACCCACTTGGCAATGAGTGTAGTGTGTGGTTGTCATCTGTCCTTTTGTTTTGTGAGTGCTACAAGTATGCATGTTGTTGTGACAGAAATATTTGAATTTTGTCCTGATTTTTGAAAGTTCAGTTGCAGTGTTGTGTGAAATAGAGGTAATGGCATCAGTTAGTGTTAGTTGTATGTGTATGTATATTTATTTAGTCTGAGGTAGTGTAAAAAAAAAAGGTGTAGAACGTTGTGTACACAGCATTGGTGGTGTCAGCACCTTGAAGATAAGATGCCATCATTTGAGGAAATGGCAACTGTATGTAGTAATGCAGGGCTGGAAAACTGTAAGGAATGTCATTGTGATGAATTGGATGTTAGCCTTTGTGTAATGAAGGTGGAGTTGATGTGTTAAAGAAATAAAAAATTTGACTCAATATGGCAACTGCTGATGTTCATAAGAGTATTAGTTTTCTTATGTGCATGTATGAAGGATCTATCGTTGGAATGTTTTGGGTGATGTTTTGACAGTGCAAATTTGAAATAAACTGCTGCCATGAGTGGTGGAATAGATTTTCTGGATGTGGTTGAAGTTCAAGGTTGGTTGAAAGAGGTAAAATGTTAAAGATTAGTGTAATATTGATGTCTGCTGCTATGTCCAGTGTTTAAATATTTTATAAATAAAATATACTGATATCTTGCTTAAACAATGTTGTTTAGCAAAATGTTTGTACTTGTATATGGCAACCATAGTTCAGAGAACTGTTTTTCCAGTGCAGTTAAGGAGTGAGTGACAAACTCTTGTCCTTAAAGTTGTTACCTCCTGATGCTTTACTTAGATATTCGTTGTTTTCATACATGGATTGTGTGAGTTTTGTAAAGTTTTGTTGAGCTGCATTTAACCTAAGTGTTGATGCTTTTATTGACTGTGTTAATAAAGTGTCTAGCACAAATGTCTTGTATATAAATTTTAGCATGTCAGCTCTACAAAAGAAGTGAAATTAGAAAAAAATGTGTCCAACTGGTTAATTTTGGATGCCTGGCATGGTAGTGTTCAACTATGGTTTAATTGAACATGTGTTTTTCCTTGGTGCACATTGTAGAGTGTGTTTGTACAATAGCTGAGAGTGCTCCTGTGCTTTGGTAGAAGTAGAGGCTGTGACAAGTAGTGTGGTCACATATGATTAAATTAGTGATACACTCAAACTGTGTGAAATGTTTGTTGCAGGGAGTGGCATTGCTTGATTACATGTTTGGTGCACTGGTTTGCTACCCCTTTGTTTTGTGCTGCTTTATAGTATGGTGAGGGGTGTAAAGTTGTATTGTTACACATAGTGCCTTTGTGGGGTTGTGAGTGAAGTATATAGTAAGAATGTAGCATTGTAGAAACACCAGTGTGAAGTAGTGATTTGATTTAGTTTGTGTTCAGTGTGTTTTTTATGTTAATATGTAGTGAATATTGTTATGCTCTGTTAAAAAGCAGTGTATGTGTAGTGGAGGCTTAGGGCCTGAAATAGTAAGTGTTTGTGCAAGTTTCCAAATCAAAGATCTGGAAGTAATAAAAGTTTGGCGTTTTTTGTGAATTTCATTGAAAATTTGTATAATGCTGATGAAAGTAATGTGTGTCTACTGTTAACCTAACAGTGGTTTCATTTGTTTGCAGGTAAGTCAGACATTGCTAATGCATTATTTGTATCTGAATATTGGACCTTATGTAGTGAAGAAATGGTGCCAGTTTTGTTCACAGCCATGATGTGTCTGATGATTGTTGTGTTGTAAACTAGCTTGAGACTAATGGCTGAAAGCACTTTTTGGCTGACTGAGGTTGCTATGATGTAGGGTTTGGTGCATATTGTTTTTATGTATGAAATGTAGGTACCAAGTTTTTTGTCTGTAGTATTTTGATATAGGTGTTTGCAATCCATGTGGAAGTGATCAGATGAAGCCTGTTAATTTAGTATGGTGCTGTTACATTGATGCAGGCAGTGAAATATTGACAGCATTGCTGAAATGAAATGAATCATTATTTTCATTGGTCCTGTGTGTCAGATTTTGTAGAGCAAAGGACATCATATTCAAGTTAATTTGAAAGTTATGTGAAGATGGTGTGTGGTTGGATGATGTTAGTGGTATGTAAGTCATATAGCAGAATACACATTAACATGAAATATGGAAAAGTTATTAAGAGATGACCATGATAGTATGTTATATATAGGATGCATATGAGGTACAGACAACATAAATAACATATGATAGATTTTAGTACTGAGTAGGGATACCTATAGGCAAGTGAATAATGAGCTTAGTACAATTAATTGGAAATGTGTTCAAAGAAGTTCATGTATAGAGTAAAAAGTAATTTTATTTATTATTGGTCCTGTATATCCTACAATTTGTACAGCAAAGTGCCTCATGATATAGGACAAGTTAATTTTGAAATAATGTTAAGAAGGTATGGTATATGATGAGAGATAATGGTAGTGGCACAGAATGCATGTAGCAGAATATGTATGATACATTGACAAAATATAAAAAGTGTGGTGTGTGACAAGAGATGATGGTGGTACATACTGCACATTACTGAATACAAATGAGAGAGACTGAATGAGTAACAAATAATAGTGAAAATTTGTTAATAAGTAGATACCTAAAAGTCAGTATACAGCTTATGACAGGTAATAAAAATATTGTCCTACATACTTCATATATCAGAATACATATGAGATAAAAAGAATATGTGTAAGATAGAATAATGAAATTATTGTACTAAGTAGAAATATCTTCAAGTGAATACAGCTTACTTTAAGTAATTTCAAATTTGTTTCAAGAAATTGATTGTTGGAATAGAAAATTTAATTTAATAGCAATTATTTTACTTTAGTTGTCAGTAGGTTTTCAGTTTTTGGTTGTATTTGTCTGTTGGGATGTGGTTGTATATTTAAATGTCCATTCATTTAACTCAACTTGTATATAGTTCTGTGTTGTGGGCTATAATTTGTAATTGTGTTTTGTTCTTGTGTTCTGTTCTTGTGTTCTGTTCTTGTGTTCTGATCTGTGTTTGTTGACAGTGTCAAGTGTTGTACTGTGAAACAAGTTAGATCCAATATATAGAGGCATGGTTTTGGTATGAATGTTAGCTTTGGAAGTAGTGTTTTATTGTTCAGTTATTCTTTACATGTCATTATTTTTACTACTTTTTGTAAATTGAAAAGTATGAGACAGTGAAAGCTTTTTGGCCATAAGAGTAGGCCATAGCTCAAGACTAACTGAAATGAGGCATGGTACATCAGGTTAATGTTACCTGCAATGGCTGTCTCTTTTAATGATTGTAATAAGGAGCAGGTTTCAATGACATTGTGACTGCCTCAATATGTGGTTTCCAATTTAGTGTAAGTCCAAGAAATTTGGTGTCCTCTGTGTATGTAATATATTTGCTGATAACTGTAATGACATTGAAGGGGTTTAGATTTTGTCTAGTTTGGAAGTTCATACTTTATTGTTTTCTAGTATTTATTGGTGGTCTATTTGCTTCAAACCATGATTGCAAATGACAAATACTTTTGTTGATTGCACCTTGCAGTGTGTCACTTCTCCTGGTTATTAGGATATTTGTGTTGTCTGCATACAGAGATCTGGTGTTTTGTATTTTTAGTAGTAAGTCCTTTGTAATTGTGTGTTGGGTGTTAGTTGTGTATGTTATTGCCCATAAAATTAGCCCAAGTGGTATGGTTTTGTGTTGTGAGCTGTAATGTGTAAATCGGTTTATTTTTTAATTTTTTTTTTTTGTCATGTGTGTTGTGCATTTCTGTTGAGGGATTGACAGTGCTGTACTATGAAATAGTTGGTTCTGTTAGAGGAATGGGAGTCAGGAATTGTAATGGTTGAAACAGTGTTTTGTGTAGAGTTCTTTGGTATATTTCATTACCCTTGTAGCTTGCTTTTATAATTTGTAATTTAGTGGTTGGGCTGTTTCTGTAAAATATATGGCCATAGTTAAAATCAAAGAAGGCATGATAGACTAACTTCAAGTCAAGTATACTGGCTGTATCTTTTAATTATCTTACTGAAATAGAAGTAATGAAGTTTTTCTTTCAGTGTTCCAATGTGTTTGTAGAGTGTTACTGATTGAAATTTTAAGAATTTTTGTGCATTGCCTGTTTTTATTGCCACCCTTGGGAATAACTACAACTGCATTGAAGAGGGAATGATTTTTTGGTGTGTAAACGTAAATGGTTTGAATAGTTATGAGTGGTCCATCTGCTTCATTTGAAGATTGTTATAAACAAGTATGTTCATCGATGGATTTGCAATGTGTCCCATGTACTGGTTGATATAGTTGTATTGCTGGTAAAGATAAATGAGCTAGCATTTGATGTAATTTTGTAGATGATTTGTGAACAAAATCAAAGAACAGGCCCAAGAATGGATTGTGGAGGGGTGCCATATTTTTATGTATTATGTGATGTGTAGTGTCTGGATGGCTGTTTTTTTCCTATAAATTAATTGATTTTATGAGGTTAGCCATGGAACTAATTTTGGGCTATAGTTGTAATGCAACAGTTATGTAGTTCCATGAGAAGCAAGTTGTAGTTTACCATGTGAAATGCCTTGGAGTGATCAGGAAATATGCAAAGAGTAGGTTGTGCATGGTCAGTGAAACTTGAACACTTTCCTAAAAAATGTATAAGAAATATGTCTGGTAAAGAGATTGTTGTGGATCCTGTATTATGGTGTGACAATTTTAGAATTAGAAGACTCTCAAATTGCCTTACAGTATTCAAATACTTTTGGTACATAGTGCATGTATTGTCCCATGGTTTGATGTCTGTGAGCTATGCCTTTTTGTAGAGAGGTGTAATATGATTGTTTACCTGTTTTAGAAATACTATGTCTAGAAATAAGGTATTTTCATGTTTGATGGCGTTGACAGATGTAATTTGAATATTTATGATGTAAGAAGCAGTGTATGTCATGCACTGCCCAATAAATGTCTGAAAGTTGTTTTAATATATTGAATTTTGTGTGGTGTTGTAGGAGGCTGTAGCAAGTGCAGAATACTTACTGTAGAAGTGTGTATGGTGTAGGTGCATGTATATGGCAGATTTGTGGAAAATTCTGGAAAAAAATGTTAAATGTATTGCCAGTTTCCTGGATTTGTCTGTTTAATTGTTCTATATTTTGTCTGATTATCTATGTTTAACCTTCTATCAGTGTTGTCATTTAGTAGACTCCAGATGGTCATCTATTTCTTGGAAGAGGATGTAAATGTTCTGTCAATGCTGTTTTTGCACATTTTATAAATAAAGCAGGTGGTTCTGTAATTTTTATAGTGTATCCTGAAGTCTTTGGATTAGCCAATGTCCTGTTTGCTAAGTCTGTGTGGTGGGCTGATCTTTTGTGATGAAATATTAATACCATTTGTAATCAAAACAATTTGTTAGTGTTAGTTACTGTGTGGTATGTGAGATTGCAATTCAAGTAATATCATGATTGTAGAAAAGTGATTTTTTTCATTTCTAGTTGTTGTAATGTTGACATTCCTTTAAGAGCAAAGTTGTTTATATTGTCACTGTAATTTGGATATTTAACTCTTTTTTTATGTTATTATGTTTAGTGATGGATTAAAATGTATAGGTAGTGTGTTGTGGTATGCAAAATAAATGAATAATTATGACAGTTCAGTGTTTGTAGTGATGAGCTGAGAAATAAGGTGTTGAATCACATTGGACATACAACTTTCATAATGAAGTTGAATGACAGTGTTAAATGTAGTAATTGTTACCTCTGAGCACATCCAAGTAAATGTGCTTATAAATCTGAATGGGTAATAAATCACTGACAATTGGTTGTGATTTTGTAGTTATTTCCTGTATTGGCTGTTGTATTAATTAGAAGCTTTTGCTGCTGCATCTGTTGTTGAAACATTTTTATGAGGCAAAGTTCCTTTCATTGTGTTTGTGTGCTTTTAGTGATATATGTTTGAGGTTGCTATCAACAATCTTAGCAAGTACAGTTTCCTTTTGTCTTTTGTATTCCATGGTTGCTATAGAATCTTTACTTGTAAGAGATGTCTAATAAGTTACAAAGTTTCAATGCTTTGGAGGATGTTTTGAAATAGTTAGTGAATCTAATATCAGTGATCACACATGAAGTAGTCATAATTTGTATGTAATGGTAATTATATTTTTGCTAAATTATTTGCAGTGTTTGGAATGTATGTAGAGCAGTTTACTTATGTTTTGTACATCAGTTGATCTGTATATTATGTAATATTTGTATGTAGGTTGTGATGTGTTTTCTGGAGGGTGGCCCTGGCTTTGTCACAGGAAAGTATGGTTGTTAATGTCCATGAATAGTTAAAAAATTATGCCTTTCTCTATGAGATGAACTGGAAGTTGTTGGCTGTTATTTGTTAAACTACAAATGTTCCTTTTTGGTTGTAAAATTAGTTAAATGAAAGTTTGTAATACCTCTTCATTTTATCTTTACATTGTTCATATGTTTTGAAAGGTTTGGGTGTGGCATATTGCTTAATGTCTTTGACATGTTTGATTCTGTTTGTCCTTTTGTGTATGTTGTTTGGAGGGATTTGAAATGTTATTAATTGCAGCAAACATTGAAGCATGTTGTGTAATGCAAATTGTCTTTGTACAGATGTTTATCATAGTACTTTGTTTTTCATACATGAAGTTGTTGACACAGTAAATAGAAGTGTGGCAGTGTTTTTTTTGTAAATTACTTAAAATTTGCTTTAGTACTGAAAAGTAGTACTCGTTTTGTAGCCTATGCTACCAGTGTTGTGTGTGAATGAGATTTTTGCAGTTGATGCTATGTGGAGGAGTGTTTTGTCTTGTAAGTTAAAAGTGGTTAAGAAAGTGTGTTGAAATACACAGCTGCATCTTTGTTTTGGATGGTAAATGTGCAATTGTCTTGAACTGTTGAAGGGAAAATGAATTGTGGCTGAATTGTATGGCTTCAGTATGGTGAGACTGTGCACATCAGAAACAGGATTACATTTCAATGCTAATGCCTCTGTACCACTTTAGACTGTAACAAAATTACACACTGAACTATAATAAACATGAATGATTCAATCACCTTCATAATAGCTACAAAACACTTATGAAGATTGCACTACTCATACATTTCAACCAATTATTTCAAACACCAAACTTCTCAATGACAATGAAACCACATCTGACATCCATAAAAAAAACAGACACACAATCTTTGAAGATACTACATCCAAGTACGCATTTCATTACACATTGCATTATTGGTCGGGATACATATTTCTATATTAATTTTACACACTTTTTAACACTGTTAATATTCACAATTTCAAACATATCCCAATAACTCACACATACACATTAAACTCCTTATCTAAGACATGATACAAACATATTTTCATTACATATGACTCCATAATACATAATGCACTTACACACACAAAATTAACATCACATCACATCACACTCTCATCTCTGGTAAGGTACAAACATGTAGATACCATTTATGTACCACTTCTTTCATTAATTGCACTATTATATAGCCACTGCTTCTAATTAATGTTTTATTGGGCATCAGCAGCACTACTAAATGTTAAAGAACATTTTCACCAACAAAGAGACCAAATTCAGTACAAGGTAATGTACACAGCAGCATTTCAACTATAGTTGATCAAACCATCATAGGTTTGAAATGTTTGAGATGAAACAATTCCAATGAAACAATTCAGTAAACAGTGACCACCACATAGTATTATGCACATGTATCTTTCCCTTTAGAAACCAACTCAGTACCCCACACTTCACATACTCAATAACCAACACTGGCACACTTAACAATCATTACATCCTCTCACTATCAACAAAATATTTATCTTATACCTAGACACAGCAGCATTACTGCATTACTCCTTCACACTACAGTGGTAATATTACTTTACAATTTTACATTATTTAAAGTACATTAACCAAAGTGACTCCAATTCAACAAATGTTACACAACAAAGGCCAATCCCACCAGAGTACTATTGCTCTTACAACAAGCTCACTGCTTATTACATTATACTATTGTGCACCCACTTTACTTTGAAGCCCACCAATTTTTGCATACGCAGATACCTTACAACCTTACAATTAGTCTATGTAAGAGGTACAGTTCCAATATATTATGATACCTTCACTAATGACTTTCATTTCCTATGTCACACCCATCAACAACAGATATTGACTACACACTACACCCATACTACCCACTTCAGACTACTACCATTAACACATCACTACAAACACAATATACATATCACTACTACCGACCCCCCAATTATTTCCTGATATAAATACATTTTTGTGTCTTACTACTACACCAATCAGTATCAATGACTCCACACCACCTTCCCCATAAACAAAGATTTTCACTCACACACACTATCTTCCTCTCACCTCAAACCTTACATTTTTCTTCCACACACAACAACAAGTCTTCATCTACATTTTACAGAAGATCTCAAACACTGTTACATGATCAGTTGTTATGCATTACAAACCAAGCTATAATTTGCATCATCATCATTCACTGCAGCATTTTGCCTATTAAGCTATTTACTCTCACCATGTCACATTAATCATTATCAACCAACTCATTACAAGAGAACTATAACTTACACATAACAGCCACACATACAGAATTACTCCCCACACTCTTCATGTATCTGACACCTCACAACTTCCCCACACAAAACTCAGTCATACATGTATTTGATGAATGAACAGTACATCTCATTACAATGAAGACTATCACCAGCCTCTACACATACACATATGTCATACACTATCCTACAACAACTCACAAACAATTTGACATACACTAATCATTATACAAGGCCATTAATAGTAACTATCAAAAACAACAAACAACCACCACAATTTTACCTCCCCCTACATTTGTATAGATCATTTAAACATACCTATGCACATATTGCTCATATTTATTCAAAGCCAAAACAACATACTTCAAAACCACCATCCACACACAAACCACAAAGAACTATTGATTCTACCAAATTACTTCTGAGGGTCAACACCACATCAGTCTACAAACTGAGAACAAAACTACTACAAATCTCTAACATTTAAAGACAAAAAATGTGTCTACACCACCATCCTAACTTATTTATCAACATCACTTTACATTTGTATACAATTTAATTTCTTCTATAGCAGAGCTGCCAACACACAGCCATATAAAGGAATATAGACAATAATGTTAATGCAAAGCACTAGTATAGACACATTGCAATCCAATACACATTTAGTTAACTAATCAAAACTAGTAGGGCACACATAAATACACAACATTAACTTCACACAGAAGAAAGATAACAATATCAACAAACATTACTACAACACACTTCTGACAAATACTAGGGTCTATGTTTAACATATAATTTGCTAGCATCTACACTTACAACTCCATACCCTGAACTAGTAATAAGTACACTTCCATTATTTCACTGCACCACAGTTTTCCACAATAGGGGGACATATTTACATTATTATAATTTCTTTCAAAATTACATTACAGCACATAAAAAAACAATTCAACAGCATTCACACCAATTCTCACTACAGTCAATCACCGTTGAAATAGTACAACATTGTTAGAATAACAAACATATGTATCCACAGGTACACTCTAAAATAAAAGACAACTTCAAATTTGTATCACTTTTTTTCCTTTAACCCTCATCCACAAAATACCACAACCACCATCACTGAGTACCATTCAACTCAAATTAAACATTCCTATAAGCTAATCATTAAAAGCTATCACACTTCATTTACATAACTTTATAGTATGTAGAACCCAATCACTTCATTAACATCCCATTAGGACTACACTGTTCAGTAGTAAATATTTTTCCTTTCTCACAGGCCATCAAGAAGCTCATCACTAATATAGCACATATACTTTCATACAAGCACAATATAAATTTTCAGTTTCAACATTTTCAATGTACATGTATTTAATGCAAAAAGAAACAGCATACCTTACTATCAAAATGCAACCTAGTACATGTGACATACACATACATCTCTCAGTATTTCATATTAACATACGGTGTACACATTTACATTTCAAAAATTGATCATATATGTTTCACATACCACATATTCCATTTAGATGACAATCTTTCTTCCCTACACACAACACATGGCTTTCATTTAAACCCACTACAAACAGTTCCAATTGTATAGAGGGATCAACATAAATTTCATTTCTTCATGCACAACAAATTAGATATTCAACTTCTTGCTGTTCATTTAACAATATTTTCAACCAAAACTCAAATCTCCAAAAATACAATAGTACATACATAGAAAAAGTATGATTTACAAACTACTTTAAAATTCTAGTTCAGTCACACTACATATAGCATTGCTTTTCATAATAATGCTGTCTGCAATCAGAAAGTGAATGACACAAACAGCTTGAATTGTACTAAGAAAAATGCATTAACTAATTAACACATAATGCAAAACGTAATCTACAGATCATATAAGTTTCACTCTTCTACAAACTTTCATTAAATATCTACATCTAATTTTCTTTACAACCTTACACACTTTCAAATAGCCTACAATAATATTTCTTTTAACACACATTTACTCATATCCATACACATTCCCATATTACTTACATCATTCAACATTACACTGTACATGAAACATGTAACCACCTAATACTTGTTCTTATTTATCTAAGAAGAAAAGACAATTTCATTAACATTTCCTCCCCATTTCTTTTAAAAACTACTACTTGCATCTTCTTCACTCATTATACAACACTAACATGGAAAACATCATTACACTACACACAATACACAATAAATAAATAAACATACCACAAATCTGCAATTACATTTTACACAATCCCAAATTTCACCAAACACATACCATCCAATTTAAACAATTAATGCATTCTTCCACAAACATTTCATATTTTCCACACTCCACACTCCATCCAACATCACCTTCATCACATTCCACCTTTTCCCTCACCCACTACTTTATCAACAAAAATATCATTTCAGACATTTTGACAATACTGAGTGCACACAAACAAACTTCTGTAACATCTGTAATTGCCATTAATTCCCAGTATTTGAGATCTCTAACATTAACTTTAACACACCATACCTACTCTCTCACAACCAATTAAAGGTGTAATCAATTACTGTTATGACACAAACACGAAGAATATAATTGCAGACCTTTTGCATTTAATACCATTTCTTTCATTACTCAGGGCACAAACCGGTCTCATACAATAAAAACTCAAACAATTCACAAAATTATTTACTGAACAATAATTACTCCAACATCATCTCATTAATTCTTACTATGGTTCTACAATACATAAAAATACACAAACAATTCCACAAAACAATAAACACCCTCCATTTCTAAGTCCACACCACATACTATCAGAGACTTACTAACATTTTCTATCTTTCAATACATTTTCATAAGATACAGAAATACTTATATAACATACATTTCACCTTTCCATTTCCTCAAAACATGGACACATTTCAGTGATGTTGTGTAGTGTCAGATTTGTAATCACTTGTGCAGAGACTATGTGATTGGCTTGTAAGATAAGTTGTGTACCACATTGTTGGTGGTGCTGTAGTGCGAAGAAACAAGTATGATATTGTTATGTAATACAATAGGACTTAACATGTTAATTGAGTTTAGGTATGGATGGCTGTAATGGAAGGAGGTTTGTTATTGTGAGACATGGGTTGAAAACATTTAATGTATCCTGATGTGTATGTAGGTGTTTATAAATTGTGTGAATTGCAATTAAATGAAATTTGTGTCAAATGTGAGTGGTGTGAGATACCTGTATTATTGCGGTATTGTAATGAAAGAAATGAATAATTATAGATAAAATGTATTAGCATATAGTTTAAAGTAGGTGTTACTGTGGGTATAGCACAAGTATTGGAATCTGTAGCTGGTGGTGACAATTTTATAGCACTATGTGAAGTAAGGAAGTGTGTTAAAAGCCACAACCTGTATGGTAGTAATGGTTTTGCAGATGTATTAATTGTGGATTAATAAAGGCTGTATCAGGCCAATATTGATGGAAATAATGTTGCATTACCTTTAGTGGATGTAAATATAATTTCTGTATAATTCTCAGTGTTTGTGATGCTGTGATGGCAGCCTTGTAATATGTGGTATATGTGGTCATTTTGATATGTTGTGGTAATTACTGTACCTTATGTGTTGAAAGAAGTAATATTTTGTATTAATAACTAGTATAGTAAATTAGTGGATATGATGTTTATATCTAAAATGAAACTGTGTTATTCGCTGTGAATGTATAGAGTAATGTAAGAGATTTATATCCTGATTATCTATATGTACAATGTTTTTAGTGTATAAAATATTTTGAAATCCTGTTGTTATTCATTTCAATGTTTTCTGAAAGTTTTCTGAAAGTTTTCTGAAAGTTTTCTGAAAGTTTTCTGAAAGTTTTCTGAAAGTTTTCTGAAAGTTTTCTGAAAGTTTTCTGAAAGTTTTCTGAAAGTTTTCTGAAAGTTTTCTGAAAGTTTTCTGAAAGTTTTCTGAAAGTTTTCTGAAAGTTTTCTGAAAGTTTTCTGAAAGTTTTCTGAAAGTTTTCTGAAAGTTTTCTGAAAGTTTTCTGAAAGTTTTCTGAAAGTTTTCTGAAAGTTTTCTGAAAGTTTTCTGAAAGTTTTCTGAAAGTTTTCTGAAAGTTTTCTGAAAGTTTTCTGAAAGTTTTCTGAAAGTTTTCTGAAAGTTTTCTGAAAGTTTTCTGAAAGTTTTCTGAAAGTTTTCTGAAAGTTTTCTGAAAGTTTTCTGAAAGTTTTCTGAAAGTTTTCTGAAAGTTTTCTGAAAGTTTTCTGAAAGTTTTCTGAAAGTTTTCTGAAAGTTTTCTGAAAGTTTTCTGAAAGTTTTCTGAAAGTTTTCTGAAAGTTTTCTGAAAGTTTTCTGAAAGTTTTCTGAAAGTTTTCTGAAAGTTTTCTGAAAGTTTTCTGAAAGTTTTCTGAAAGTTTTCTGAAAGTTTTCTGAAAGTTTTCTGAAAGTTTTCTGAAAGTTTTCTGAAAGTTTTCTGAAAGTTTTCTGAAAGTTTTCTGAAAGTTTTCTGAAAGTTTTCTGAAAGTTTTCTGAAAGTTTTCTGAAAGTTTTCTGAAAGTTTTCTGAAAGTTTTCTGAAAGTTTTCTGAAAGTTTTCTGAAAGTTTTCTGAAAGTTTTCTGAAAGTTTTCTGAAAGTTTTCTGAAAGTTTTCTGAAAGTTTTCTGAAAGTTTTCTGAAAGTTTTCTGAAAGTTTTCTGAAAGTTTTCTGAAAGTTTTCTGAAAGTTTTCTGAAAGTTTTCTGAAAGTTTTCTGAAAGTTTTCTGAAAGTTTTCTGAAAGTTTTCTGAAAGTTTTCTGAAAGTTTTCTGAAAGTTTTCTGAAAGTTTTCTGAAAGTTTTCTGAAAGTTTTCTGAAAGTTTTCTGAAAGTTTTCTGAAAGTTTTCTGAAAGTTTTCTGAAAGTTTTCTGAAAGTTTTCTGAAAGTTTTCTGAAAGTTTTCTGAAAGTTTTCTGAAAGTTTTCTGAAAGTTTTCTGAAAGTTTTCTGAAAGTTTTCTGAAAGTTTTCTGAAAGTTTTCTGAAAGTTTTCTGAAAGTTTTCTGAAAGTTTTCTGAAAGTTTTCTGAAAGTTTTCTGAAAGTTTTCTGAAAGTTTTCTGAAAGTTTTCTGAAAGTTTTCTGAAAGTTTTCTGAAAGTTTTCTGAAAGTTTTCTGAAAGTTTTCTGAAAGTTTTCTGAAAGTTTTCTGAAAGTTTTCTGAAAGTTTTCTGAAAGTTTTCTGAAAGTTTTCTGAAAGTTTTCTGAAAGTTTTCTGAAAGTTTTCTGAAAGTTTTCTGAAAGTTTTCTGAAAGTTTTCTGAAAGTTTTCTGAAAGTTTTCTGAAAGTTTTCTGAAAGTTTTCTGAAAGTTTTCTGAAAGTTTTCTGAAAGTTTTCTGAAAGTTTTCTGAAAGTTTTCTGAAAGTTTTCTGAAAGTTTTCTGAAAGTTTTCTGAAAGTTTTCTGAAAGTTTTCTGAAAGTTTTCTGAAAGTTTTCTGAAAGTTTTCTGAAAGTTTTCTGAAAGTTTTCTGAAAGTTTTCTGAAAGTTTTCTGAAAGTTTTCTGAAAGTTTTCTGAAAGTTTTCTGAAAGTTTTCTGAAAGTTTTCTGAAAGTTTTCTGAAAGTTTTCTGAAAGTTTTCTGAAAGTTTTCTGAAAGTTTTCTGAAAGTTTTCTGAAAGTTTTCTGAAAGTTTTCTGAAAGTTTTCTGAAAGTTTTCTGAAAGTTTTCTGAAAGTTTTCTGAAAGTTTTCTGAAAGTTTTCTGAAAGTTTTCTGAAAGTTTTCTGAAAGTTTTCTGAAAGTTTTCTGAAAGTTTTCTGAAAGTTTTCTGAAAGTTTTCTGAAAGTTTTCTGAAAGTTTTCTGAAAGTTTTCTGAAAGTTTTCTGAAAGTTTTCTGAAAGTTTTCTGAAAGTTTTCTGAAAGTTTTCTGAAAGTTTTCTGAAAGTTTTCTGAAAGTTTTCTGAAAGTTTTCTGAAAGTTTTCTGAAAGTTTTCTGAAAGTTTTCTGAAAGTTTTCTGAAAGTTTTCTGAAAGTTTTCTGAAAGTTTTCTGAAAGTTTTCTGAAAGTTTTCTGAAAGTTTTCTGAAAGTTTTCTGAAAGTTTTCTGAAAGTTTTCTGAAAGTTTTCTGAAAGTTTTCTGAAAGTTTTCTGAAAGTTTTCTGAAAGTTTTCTGAAAGTTTTCTGAAAGTTTTCTGAAAGTTTTCTGAAAGTTTTCTGAAAGTTTTCTGAAAGTTTTCTGAAAGTTTTCTGAAAGTTTTCTGAAAGTTTTCTGAAAGTTTTCTGAAAGTTTTCTGAAAGTTTTCTGAAAGTTTTCTGAAAGTTTTCTGAAAGTTTTCTGAAAGTTTTCTGAAAGTTTTCTGAAAGTTTTCTGAAAGTTTTCTGAAAGTTTTCTGAAAGTTTTCTGAAAGTTTTCTGAAAGTTTTCTGAAAGTTTTCTGAAAGTTTTCTGAAAGTTTTCTGAAAGTTTTCTGAAAGTTTTCTGAAAGTTTTCTGAAAGTTTTCTGAAAGTTTTCTGAAAGTTTTCTGAAAGTTTTCTGAAAGTTTTCTGAAAGTTTTCTGAAAGTTTTCTGAAAGTTTTCTGAAAGTTTTCTGAAAGTTTTCTGAAAGTTTTCTGAAAGTTTTCTGAAAGTTTTCTGAAAGTTTTCTGAAAGTTTTCTGAAAGTTTTCTGAAAGTTTTCTGAAAGTTTTCTGAAAGTTTTCTGAAAGTTTTCTGAAAGTTTTCTGAAAGTTTTCTGAAAGTTTTCTGAAAGTTTTCTGAAAGTTTTCTGAAAGTTTCTGAAAGTTTTCTGAAAGTTTTCTGAAAGTTTTCTGAAAGTTTTCTGAAAGTTTCTGAAAGTTTTCTGAAAGTTTTCTGAAAGTTTTCTGAAAGTTTTCTGAAAGTTTTCTGAAAGTTTTCTGAAAGTTTTCTGAAAGTTTTCTGAAAGTTTTCTGAAAGTTTTCTGAAAGTTTTCTGAAAGTTTTCTGAAAGTTTTCTGAAAGTTTTCTGAAAGTTTTCTGAAAGTTTTCTGAAAGTTTTCTGAAAGTTTTCTGAAAGTTTTCTGAAAGTTTTCTGAAAGTTTTCTGAAAGTTTTCTGAAAGTTTTCTGAAAGTTTTCTGAAAGTTTTCTGAAAGTTTTCTGAAAGTTTTCTGAAAGTTTTCTGAAAGTTTTCTGAAAGTTTTCTGAAAGTTTTCTGAAAGTTTTCTGAAAGTTTTCTGAAAGTTTTCTGAAAGTTTTCTGAAAGTTTTCTGAAAGTTTTCTGAAAGTTTTCTGAAAGTTTTCTGAAAGTTTTCTGAAAGTTTTCTGAAAGTTTTCTGAAAGTTTTCTGAAAGTTTTCTGAAAGTTTTCTGAAAGTTTTCTGAAAGTTTTCTGAAAGTTTTCTGAAAGTTTTCTGAAAGTTTTCTGAAAGTTTTCTGAAAGTTTTCTGAAAGTTTTCTGAAAGTTTTCTGAAAGTTTTCTGAAAGTTTTCTGAAAGTTTTCTGAAAGTTTTCTGAAAGTTTTCTGAAAGTTTTCTGAAAGTTTTCTGAAAGTTTTCTGAAAGTTTTCTGAAAGTTTTCTGAAAGTTTTCTGAAAGTTTTCTGAAAGTTTTCTGAAAGTTTTCTGAAAGTTTTCTGAAAGTTTTCTGAAAGTTTTCTGAAAGTTTTCTGAAAGTTTTCTGAAAGTTTTCTGAAAGTTTTCTGAAAGTTTTCTGAAAGTTTTCTGAAAGTTTTCTGAAAGTTTTCTGAAAGTTTTCTGAAAGTTTTCTGAAAGTTTTCTGAAAGTTTTCTGAAAGTTTTCTGAAAGTTTTCTGAAAGTTTTCTGAAGTTTTCTGAAAGTTTTCTGAAAGTTTTCTGAAAGTTTTCTGAAAGTTTTCTGAAAGTTTTCTGAAAGTTTTCTGAAAGTTTTCTGAAAGTTTTCTGAAAGTTTTCTGAAAGTTTTCTGAAAGTTTTCTGAAAGTTTTCTGAAAGTTTTCTGAAAGTTTTCTGAAAGTTTTCTGAAAGTTTTCTGAAAGTTTTCTGAAAGTTTTCTGAAAGTTTTCTGAAAGTTTTCTGAAAGTTTTCTGAAAGTTTTCTGAAAGTTTTCTGAAAGTTTTCTGAAAGTTTTCTGAAAGTTTTCTGAAAGTTTTCTGAAAGTTTTCTGAAAGTTTTCTGAAAGTTTTCTGAAAGTTTTCTGAAAGTTTTCTGAAAGTTTTCTGAAAGTTTTCTGAAAGTTTTCTGAAAGTTTTCTGAAAGTTTTCTGAAAGTTTTCTGAAAGTTTTCTGAAAGTTTTCTGAAAGTTTTCTGAAAGTTTTCTGAAAGTTTTCTGAAAGTTTTCTGAAAGTTTTCTGAAAGTTTTCTGAAAGTTTTCTGAAAGTTTTCTGAAAGTTTTCTGAAAGTTTTCTGAAAGTTTTCTGAAAGTTTTCTGAAAGTTTTCTGAAAGTTTTCTGAAAGTTTTCTGAAAGTTTTCTGAAAGTTTTCTGAAAGTTTTCTGAAAGTTTTCTGAAAGTTTTCTGAAAGTTTTTCTGAAAGTTTTCTGAAAGTTTTCTGAAAGTTTTCTGAAAGTTTTCTGAAAGTTTTCTGAAAGTTTTCTGAAAGTTTTCTGAAAGTTTTCTGAAAGTTTTCTGAAAGTTTTCTGAAAGTTTTCTGAAAGTTTTCTGAAAGTTTTCTGAAAGTTTTCTGAAAGTTTTCTGAAAGTTTTCTGAAAGTTTTCTGAAAGTTTTCTGAAAGTTTTCTGAAAGTTTTCTGAAAGTTTTCTGAAAGTTTTCTGAAAGTTTTCTGAAAGTTTTCTGAAAGTTTTCTGAAAGTTTTCTGAAAGTTTTCTGAAAGTTTTCTGAAAGTTTTCTGAAAGTTTTCTGAAAGTTTTCTGAAAGTTTTCTGAAAGTTTTCTGAAAGTTTTCTGAAAGTTTTCTGAAAGTTTTCTGAAAGTTTTCTGAAAGTTTTCTGAAAGTTTTCTGAAAGTTTTCTGAAAGTTTTCTGAAAGTTTTCTGAAAGTTTTCTGAAAGTTTTCTGAAAGTTTTCTGAAAGTTTTCTGAAAGTTTTCTGAAAGTTTTCTGAAAGTTTTCTGAAAGTTTTCTGAAAGTTTTCTGAAAGTTTTCTGAAAGTTTTCTGAAAGTTTTCTGAAAGTTTTCTGAAAGTTTTCTGAAAGTTTTCTGAAAGTTTTCTGAAAGTTTTCTGAAAGTTTTCTGAAAGTTTTCTGAAAGTTTTCTGAAAGTTTTCTGAAAGTTTTCTGAAAGTTTTCTGAAAGTTTTCTGAAAGTTTTCTGAAAGTTTTCTGAAAGTTTTCTGAAAGTTTTCTGAAAGTTTTCTGAAAGTTTTCTGAAAGTTTTCTGAAAGTTTTCTGAAAGTTTTCTGAAAGTTTTCTGAAAGTTTTCTGAAAGTTTTCTGAAAGTTTTCTGAAAGTTTTCTGAAAGTTTTCTGAAAGTTTTCTGAAAGTTTTCTGAAAGTTTTCTGAAAGTTTTCTGAAAGTTTTCTGAAAGTTTTCTGAAAGTTTTCTGAAAGTTTTCTGAAAGTTTTCTGAAAGTTTTCTGAAAGTTTTCTGAAAGTTTTCTGAAAGTTTTCTGAAAGTTTCTGAAAGTTTTCTGAAAGTTTTCTGAAAGTTTTCTGAAAGTTTTCTGAAAGTTTTCTGAAAGTTTTCTGAAAGTTTTCTGAAAGTTTTCTGAAAGTTTTCTGAAAGTTTTCTGAAAGTTTTCTGAAAGTTTTCTGAAAGTTTTCTGAAAGTTTTCTGAAAGTTTTCTGAAAGTTTTCTGAAAGTTTTCTGAAAGTTTTCTGAAAGTTTTCTGAAAGTTTTCTGAAAGTTTTCTGAAAGTTTTCTGAAAGTTTTCTGAAAGTTTTCTGAAAGTTTTCTGAAAGTTTTCTGAAAGTTTTCTGAAAGTTTTCTGAAAGTTTTCTGAAAGTTTTCTGAAAGTTTTCTGAAAGTTTTCTGAAAGTTTTCTGAAAGTTTTCTGAAAGTTTTCTGAAAGTTTTCTGAAAGTTTTCTGAAAGTTTTCTGAAAGTTTTCTGAAAGTTTTCTGAAAGTTTTCTGAAAGTTTTCTGAAAGTTTTCTGAAAGTTTTCTGAAAGTTTTCTGAAAGTTTTCTGAAAGTTTTCTGAAAGTTTTCTGAAAGTTTTCTGAAAGTTTTCTGAAAGTTTTCTGAAAGTTTTCTGAAAGTTTTCTGAAAGTTTTCTGAAAGTTTTCTGAAAGTTTTCTGAAAGTTTTCTGAAAGTTTTCTGAAAGTTTTCTGAAAGTTTTCTGAAAGTTTTCTGAAAGTTTTCTGAAAGTTTTCTGAAAGTTTTCTGAAAGTTTTCTGAAAGTTTTCTGAAAGTTTTCTGAAAGTTTTCTGAAAGTTTTCTGAAAGTTTTCTGAAAGTTTTCTGAAAGTTTTCTGAAAGTTTTCTGAAAGTTTTCTGAAAGTTTTCTGAAAGTTTTCTGAAAGTTTTCTGAAAGTTTTCTGAAAGTTTTCTGAAAGTTTTCTGAAAGTTTTCTGAAAGTTTTCTGAAAGTTTTCTGAAAGTTTTCTGAAAGTTTTCTGAAAGTTTTCTGAAAGTTTTCTGAAAGTTTTCTGAAAGTTTTCTGAAAGTTTTCTGAAAGTTTTCTGAAAGTTTTCTGAAAGTTTTCTGAAAGTTTTCTGAAAGTTTACTACAATACCTCCACACCATGGATGTGAAATAAAATATAATAACACATGATGCTCCGCAAGAAAATAGACTTGGGATAGGGTGTGTCGTTGGCAAGTCCCCGGGGCGGTTAGTGTGGGTGGTGATAAGTCCGTAGGAGGGGAGCCACCTGTGCGAATGTCGGTAAACTAGTTTCGCATGTGGCCCACAGACTGTGCCTCCATCTACAGGAATCTCCCGAGACTAGGTCCGGCGCAGAACACGGCCACCTACTGGTCCGTCCCGACGACGATACCGCCCTCTATGAGACGGCCGGCGGACTATGATGTCGATGTCGCCTACAGCGCCCGCTTGACGACCCAGAGTAAAACGCCTGCTGCACCCCCTCTTCACGGCAGGTGACGCAAATCGAGTCAAAAGTGGTGGACCGACGGTCACTCCAGCCGCACCTGTGAATGCGCCACCCCCACCGCCCGACTCGCAACTCGAGCGGATGTACGGCGGACTTTTCCCGCAATCGTACATTGCAGTCCACCCCTATATCTTCCACTTCATGAAGAGTTATCTCCCAAAAGCCAAAGTCCCGCTGTCCCAATACATGCTCTGGACGGCGGGCCGCGAGACGTGACGCCCGGTGGCAAAGAGTGCGCCGCTGAGGATATAGAGGGTCCGTCCCCCCGCACAGTGGTGACGGTGTGCGGGTAGTGTTTCCGACACCGCTTCCTGCGGTGGCAACGCTGGGGCAGAGTCGATACTCGCCCACTGGTGGAAGGTAAGCATTCTGCTTTACATCAGTACATAACTAATATTTCAGTCGTCTGACGTCCCTGCTTAGTAAATGATGCAGGACCACATACATAGATGATACATACTGTAAACTGGGGAGGACAGTGTGAACCGCACTCGACCCAGTCACCCTATCTCACAGTCCACTCTGTGTGTAACAAAGCGAAAGCACCAAAGCACTATCGTTCAACAACATCCATTTTATCCTCGCTGCCACAGGACACTATCCAAAGAACGACAAGAGGAACGTCACGTCCACTAATAAGACAGAATGTCTCACACCACCCGCAAACAACGCAGCTCAAATCAGCCAGCAACACCCACAGTGGTCCACCCAGTATCAACACAGGACGCAACGCCACGCCACAACACAAAAGGTACAAGTAATAAAATACCCTTTGGCCACACTCCTTATAAAGGCATCGAACCAACCCACCACCTGACACCAGCCAAACGTACATCCTGATTTGACACATCTCTGGCAACCTAACCCACGTTGGCCCTTAACCTAACCCACGTTGGCCCTTAACCTAACCCACGTTGGCCCTTAACCTAACCCACGTTGGCCCTTAACCTAACCCACGTTGGCCCTTAACCTAACCCACGTTGGCCCTTAACCTAACCCACGTTGGCCCTTAACCTAACCCACGTTGGCCCTTAACCTAACCCACGTTGGCCCTTAACCTAACCCACGTTGGCCCTTAACCTAACCCACGTTGGCCCTTAACCTAACCCACGTTGGCCCTTAACCTAACCCACGTTGGCCCTTAACCTAACCCACGTTGGCCCTTAACCTAACCCACGTTGGCCCTTAACCTAACCCACGTTGGCCCTTAACCTAACCCACGTTGGCCCTTAACCTAACCCACGTTGGCCCTTAACCTAACCCACGTTGGCCCCTTAACCTAACCCACGTTGGCCCCTTAACCTAACCCACGTTGGCCCCTTAACCTAACCCACGTTGGCACCTTAACCCAAGTTACGCTGCACCTTAACCCAAGTTACGCTGCACCTTAACCCAAGTTACACACTAGATCGCGTGTTAACCCAAGTTACGCTGCACCTTAACCCAAGTTACGCTGCACCTTAACCCAAGTTACGCTGCACCTTAACCCAAGTTACGCTGCACCTTAACCCAAGTTACGCTGCACCTTAACCCAAGTTACGCTGCACCTTAACCCAAGTTACGCTGCACCTTAACCCAAGTTACGCTGCACCTTAACCCAAGTTACGCTGCACCTTAACCCAAGTTACGCTGCACCTTAACCCAAGTTACGCTGCACCTTAACCCAAGTTACGCTGCACCTTAACCCAAGTTACGCTGCACCTTAACCCAAGTTACGCTGCACCTTAACCCAAGTTACGCTGCACCTTAACCCAAGTTACGCTGCACCTTAACCCAAGTTACGCTGCACCTTAACCTAACTTACGCTGCACCTTAACCTAACTTACGCTGCACCTTAACCTAACTTACGCTGCACCTTAACCTAACTTACGCTGCACCTTAACCTAACTTACACTGCACCTTAACTGTCA